>NW_008653514.1:0-14484 GCF_000695815.1 Acanthisitta chloris | reverse complement strand
CTTGGGAGTATCAAAGAAAGCACCAGAGCTCATAAACAACTTGGTTTCAATCAGCACGGACAGATGTGCTCTACATTCTGCCATAATCAACCAAAATAAAATGCTGAATTATTGGATTGAGTTTAATACATCACATAATATTTTATTCTTTTGTTGCACTGTCTCAATATTGTACACACATTTGACTAGCTGCCTATAGAAAGGGCTCAAGCCTGACTGATAAATGGAAAACCTTATAAAACATCATCAGAGGGAAGAATCATCAAATGTCATAGAAAGAATGAATTTAAAGTGCTTTTGCCAAAGTTAGGATGATGAAATTGTCATAGCAATGGCAGTAGGACAAACCTGACGATCTGGCTCACAAATCTCGGACTTTTTTCAAGGATGGATGTCAGAGAACTGCAATCATTGATCAATGTCCTGAAAAGCATGCCCAAAATCCAGGTAGATAAAGCTTTCCTTGCTGCTGGAGAAGTATTAAACTGGCAAGATCAGTGGAAATGTGAACTTGCAATGCACACAGATGAAGATGTGGTAGAAGCAAACTGGCAAGATCAGTGGAAATGTGAAGTTGCAATGCACACAGATGAAGATGTGGGAGAAGTGGCTTCAAAAGGTGGCAAAACCCATTAGAAGTTAGTACTGGCTGTATGCCAATGATAAAGGCAAACAGTTTTCATCTGAAAACCACTTCATTTGAAACACCTGACTCACAATAGGCTATTGATTAGTTAAGCACCTTCAACTAAAAGCAGACTACGTTTTGTTGGGTTTGTTCCAACACGCTTGCCAGCTCCTGGTTATGCAAAAATTACCCACTTTGGATGGACATGAGTACATCACAGCTCTGTAGGATTTGCAGTGTGAATTAGGCTATTAATCCATCAAATCCAGTTGCCTGCTGCTGAGGATGACTAATTCCTGAGACTTTGAAATTAGTGGAAAAAACAAAAACAAGCCTCCAGGAACCCAACATAATCATGGGCACCTAACCAACTGTATAGTCCTCTACACATTTCTTTATCAAGTCTTACAAATACTAGGAACTGACTCAGCATTACAGAGCTTTCATGCTAATTTAAAACTCAGAGTGTCAGAAGGCAAATTCAAAATATTCCTGACTAAATACAAATACAAATAAAATGCTCTAAACCAAAATGAAACAGCATAACAAAAATAAAATTTTGAATTAGCTAATGTTCTCACAGCTAACATTAAAGATCTTTTTCAAAGGGATGGAGGAAAAAAGTAGATTTCTCTTGCTGTTACATACTCAGGTAAGAGATAACATCACATTCTCATAAAATAACACACATGTGTAAAACAAATGACAGTGGTGTCCATGCAGACCATACTGATTTACCAGATCTTTCTGCGAAAATTTGAGAGCTCATATTACTTTCAAAAATGTACACATCTCCAAGAATACACCTAATCTTCAAATATTTTAACATCTTCAACCACTACTATTAAATAATATGCCTAGAAAATATATCTTTCAGAATACAAAAGCATGTGATTCTCCCTCAAAAACTCAGGCTATTTTACAGAAGTTTTATATAAATTTCAGATGTTTCAGATGTTCACATTGCCATCTGGATTCTGAAGCATATTGAAACCTGTACTTATACATAGCACTAAACTATAAACACTACTAAGAGCAATGTATGTAAAACAAGTGGCAATTTGTTTGCATTTACTTCACAGATTCAATCCCAAATACCTGCATGAAATCTTTAATCACACTGTTAAATCCACAGCATGGGTTGGGGTTTTTTTAGTAGTCTAATTCCATGAAACTATTACTTTGATATTCTAGACTGGAAGAGTGAAATCAGAGCATGTGCTCTAAATACACAGTGCCTAAAGTAACGTGTATAAAAAAATCTAAGATCTGTACCACTACAGTGTAAATAAATCGTTGTGAGGAGGAAACAAAGAGCATGTTCCAAATCTTTTGCATTCCCAGTGCTCATAATAATGCATGATATTAAGTCTTTCATGTACTTCATTACACAGATATTGCAGAAAGACTATGATGTTGTTGGCAACTAATGGCAGAAGTACAGACCATGGTACTACTTGTATTTGGAACGATTTCTAGTATCATCTGCAAAGTTTCTCATTTCTATACTATTATGCTGTTTCTCAGCCATCAGTGCACACAGGCTCAAGGGAAAAATCACTCAGAAAATCACAGGCATACAATTTCTAACACCATAGATGAGTCTGTATCATAAGACACATATAATGTATCTGGATAAGAAGTACAACACCAGCTTTAAAAATCATAATATGGCAACCATAGATGGATCCTTCTTGAAACACTTTGTCTGTGTCTATGCAAAGTTCACCTTGACTTTAATGGAAGATATACTGTGAAAGATTAATGCAGCAAATTACAACTGCATAAACTTGGGATTCTTTTTAGACCACATTGATTTTACTGCTCTACTTTTTTACAGCAACATTTTCTGCTTTGCTACAGAAGGGACACACACTGAAAAAAAAAGGAGCAGAAGACTGATAGCAAGCTTTCACTGCTTAGTATACAGCTATTATTTTAATAAACTAAAATGAAAATTTGCACCAACTAAAATGAAGATTGCTGTGGAGATCACACTGGAAAATTATATTTCTCCCTGCAGTAACAGAAATAGGAGCCTTCCTTAGTTATTTGTCTCATCGTTTACCCACTTGCCTGTTGCCCAGCAACTACCATCAAGGAACTACAGTTTCTTAGACATCCTTACTTTAATCTTGAGAAAGCAGATTAAAACTACTATGTGAGTAATGTCTTCCTGGTGAGATATTGTATTATTTCAATTTGCACAGATGCAGAAAAGAAGCCAAGTGATTGGAGAATCCAGTACTTTCACTCTGTCAAAGGTTCATTTTCTCTACCCTCATATCAACCCTTTTACTGACCAACTGCTTAAATATCGTTAGGTACTTTGTAATATTTGAGCTATAGTAATAGAAGCAAATATCAGTCACTTACATTCTTGAATCATCCCACAGCACACAGTAGGGATTCAATGTGCCCTAAGAAGAAAACAAACAAACCTATTAGTTACAGGTGCACAAAAATATGTGTCATGCTTGACCTAAACATTTATCCGTGTCTCCTCCTACAAGCTCATCCTCATACTCTGATGATTTGCCACTGAAACGGCAAAAGCTTAATTAATTAACTCTTATGGAGTATTAAAAAAGTATCTGAACCTCAAAGCAGATTATTTGTGCATTCTCTGCCTAGATAAGGTTAGCATAAAGTTGTCTATTTGGCATATCCTAGTAGAAGTGAAATACGAGATAAGAGTTAATCTGTCAAGTGACTAATTTCTGGTGTATTTAGAAGCAGAACTTTAGAACCCTTAGGAACTTGGATGTCAAAATGATCAATGTATTTAAAAATTTTAAGCATATGTTGGGAAAAATGTCTGGAAATTTAAGCATATGTTGGGCAAAAAGGCTGAGATTTCAGATGACCCCACATTCATGACCCAAAGGATTTGTCAATTAGGTCTTAAATCAGAAGAGATTTTTGCTCAAAATACATGACCCAAAGGATTTGTCAATTAGGTCCTAAATCAGAAGAAATTTTTGCTCAAAATACTTTTTTTTTGTTGTTGTGGTTGAGCTTTTACATTTTGTTGAAGATTTCTGATTTTTGATTTAGAACAGGATAGGAATCTAGGTTTATTACACATCATTGAACTATGGGGAATGTTTTGGTAAATTGAAAAGTCTTCTTTATTACTCATGTTTATTTTTCTGCCTAGGAAGATTTGAGACAAAATTAAAATTCACTCAGATTGACTTAGAATTACTTAACAGGTTAAAAAATGCTGTATTCCTGTTTATCATAAGCATTGGGTGTTGTTAGAACTCAGAACCATATAAATAAATTATACAAAATACAGAAGAGAAATATATATTTTAGAAAATCACAAGTGATTTGAAGAAACAGGTGGAACTCACTATATTTGTATGTCAGTGTTGGTGAACAGTGTAGATGCAGTAGATGTAAAGGGAGTTTCACATAAACAAAACACACTTTAATATTTCAGTCTCAAAAGTGTTTTATTTATAGAAATAACATGGCAACCTGTGAAGTGAAAAATCTATTAAATATTTAAATTATTCCATCCACCTCTTTGTCAAAGATTAAAAAAGTCCTTCTGGAGATGCTTGTGAGAGAGGCATTTAGAGAAATTTTGAACCTCCACTTCAGTATTTTGCTGACTGCATTGAATTTTATGAGTAGAGTATAAATATTTAAAACCAACATATACTTATGGCACTTTATATTTACATAGTACTGTACAAACATAAATAAAGGATGCTCCATTCCCTGAAGGATTTATAATACAAAGATGAGGAAGGGGAAGAGGGCACAGGACAAAGAACTGGATAACAGGCCAGTTGAGATTCAGAGATCAGGTCTTGCATCACTAAGAGCTTTCAGACGCATTGATAGAAGATAATATAGAAGGATAAGAATTAAAAACAGAATGTTGGAGCAGAATTAGCTTTTCTTTAAAATGTGGATAAATATTACTCCTGTTCTTTAAGGAAATCTGTGACGGTTTCCTCCACCAGGAGTGGCAACTTGCAAGGGCTGAACAGCCTTTTAGAACTTCTTCCTCTTTTGATGCCCTGATCAAACACCCTTCAAGGATTGCAAGGACCACAAGGAGCCTGTATTTTCTCCTTTGCCCTAAATCTATTTTTCTTTTTTTTGCAGCCTTTCTGGGTCTGGCCTCTTGGCACCATCTCCTCACACTGTTGTTATGGAGCTTCCTCCCTCCAACAGCCATTGCTCTCAGTAAGGGTAGTGCTCTTTCCAGCTAATTACTGAGCTGCAGCTAAGGAAGCAGCTACTGTGTCCATTAACATTTACCACTGTTGCAGTATTGATTAACTCTATTTTTCTTTTTTTTGCAGCCTTTCTGGGTCTGGCCTCTTGGCACCATCTCCTCACACTGTTGTTATGGAGCTTCCTCCCTCCAACAGCCATTGCTCTCAGTAAGGGTAGTGCTCTTTCCAGCTAATTACTGAGCTGCAGCTAAGGAAGCAGCTACTGTGTCCATTAACATTTACCACTGTTGCAGTATTGATTAACACAGTAAGCAGCTACTGTGTCCATTAACATTTACAACTCTTGCAGTATTGATTAATCCACTACAGTACAGGACTCGGAGATCTCAAAACGAGACATATGTGTGTGAGTGTGTATGTATATGTGTCTCTGCCTGGCATATAAAACTGAACTTTCAAGATATGATTGGCAACTTTGACAGCAATCCAGCACAGTGCCAACTGTGTTTTGTAGAAAGGGTTTTCAGTCTCATTGAAAGCTTGATTTCCTACACTGCTGCTGGCTCATTACTTTAGCGCTCCTGGAGTAAACTTCTGTGCTGTCAGAAGGTGAGAGTTCATATTCTCTCTGGAGCAAATAGGATTTTGTTTGAGTTGTACAGTTTTTAAAAGATTGCTTTGGTGTCTCTTTAATCAAACTACTGGAAAAATGAGGTCACAATTATCAATATATTCATGGTACATACAACCGAATTCATGTTCTCTAACTGATGGTCAACTGTCTATTATATTTGAATTCATCTACAAATCTAAATATCATGCAATATTCCAAACAGCACATATAATTGTGACTTGCACTTCCTCCAAAAAATAACCCTCCAGTTTTATTAATAAAGTGGTTAGTTTTTATATAAAGTGAAGAAATGCTGACAAATTCGACTAAATGAGAATTTTAAGGCTAATTTGAATTACACATATTAACTCATTAAATGACCCATTTGCCCATGTGTTTTTAATAATCTCTTATCTACTTAATTCAGAGAGTGGATAAGGGGATAAAAGAACAAATGTGTGGATATCCTCCTAGAGGTTTTCATTTACTATTTTTAAATTTCTTGTCTAGAGTAAGTGACCAAATTAATGACAATCAGGTTTTTTATACCTGCTACCTCACACTTTTGCATGTAGTAATTCCAATTTCAAAATATAAAATCAGACTCTGCAAATCATGTAAGTAACCCACCAATCCTTACAGGGGTTGGAATGTGCTGCCCAGGGAGGTGGTGGATTCACCATCCCTGGAGGTTTTCAAGCTGAGACTGGATGTGGCACTTAGTGCCATGGTCTAGTGACCACAGTAGGGTTGGACATCATGATCTTGGAGGTCTTTTCCAACCTGGTTGATTCTATGATTCTATGATAATATAAACTAAAATCTAGCATTGAAAATTGCCATAAATTCTTCCTAATAATGATCTTAATGGCATCAAAACAACTATCTTATTTCAAAGGTGTGGAGTTTTTTCTTCCTATATAGGATTAATTTGTGATTTACTTCAGCAAATACTTTGTCACGTTTTCAGTGAAATACCTGACAGAAAGGAAAGTTATGTTAAAGACTGATATTTTCTCTTAATGTATACTACGTAACTTAGGTTGGAAACAAAATAAAACTAAGCAGAATATGAAACCTACCTGCCCTAAAGCATCTTGAAAATAAACAGAAAGAGAGAATCATAAAAAATGAAATCTCTACAATTCCTCATCAATAAGCTTCTAATCTTATTGAAAGGTAAGGAGTCATCTAAGTTTATGTTTCTCTATTGCTTTCTTCTACCTTTTACTGATATTTTGTATTGACATTTTTCTGGGAATGGAATGGCAGGTCAGAACGACCATTGATGGCAAAACAGTCACTTTCTTCTAACCTTGAATAAAATGAAAATTAAAGATCTAGAGTTCAAAAAGTTTTCTTAATACTTTTGCGCGGTGTCACTAATCCAATTTTGCTATTGACTGAAATATTCAGAACTTCTCCATCTGCATTGTACCTATATGACCACTTGGGTAACTGTTTATGAAAAGAAATAAATCACAGTTTTAAATTTTTTTTGCAGAGCAATACTATTTTCTAAAGCTCTAATAACTATGTCTTTTCTAATCGATTCTTTATGACTTTGTCCAAAGTAAACTCTAATTCTTGGTAACATAAACAGAGAGAGTTTATAGGCCATACCTCCACATAAATTAATCCCATGCTTGTTATTTAACATTATTTTTATACATGACAAAAATTTCCCACGAATGGTATATTTTATTCTCCCTGTGACTGTGGGAGATTGCTGACAGTAGAAAAAATCTTTATGCTAAATTGAAACCAGAGCATTTTTTTTTAAAAATCTGTTACAACAGGTTAAGTAAAAACTGGCCTTTGAGTATAAAATAATGAAATAAAGAAAAAAGAATGCCTGAAGTATTATGTAGGTCTATGAGCTATGCAGGGAGCAAGAGGTTAAGCATTCAGCACAATGCTACATTTTCAATCGTATCTATCAAATGAAGGCTTTGCAGTACAAATTGCTCTTTAAATGAAAACCTCACAACTCACAAAACAACAATTAATTTTCTTGTGGATATATGCATGCATGAAACAAGTACACATTCCCTTCAAAGATTGTCAGACTGCTCCTGGGCTTAAATTTTAGAAGTTAAACTGGATTTTACTACCTGATATTTAAAACAACTCTACTTTTTTCTCTCATATGATCTGACAAAAACTCTTAAAAGAGCATATCGACTATCCTTGTACTTACATTAGACAGATGGGCCAGTTCTATCTCCAGGAAAGAATCTGTAGTTTTGGGCTCAGGTCGTATAGTGACAACGATGATTTTTGAATTAACAACTGTAAAATTTCTGTAAAAAAAAAAAAGTTAAAATGAAAGATCTAACTTTGTATGAAGTTAAATGAGGCTTCTAACACTACCTTTAAAGAAGTATCTCGTGGGGCATTTTCTGTGACTTTAGTTGACATTCAGGGAGAAAATAGATTTGTTTGAAGAAGTGGAAACTTTCACTCATTGCCAACTGAACCCAAGACATTAAAGACTGAAGAGCACCAATGGTGCAGAACAGCTATTCCTCAAAGTACAATTCATTAATTAGAAGAATGTCTTGATGACACAAACATTCTGTGCATGTCTGAATGCACATTATTCGCTTCTCTCAGCATAGACCCACTAGCTATGTTTTATTAGAGACAGTCATTTTTCTTTCAAAGTGCTGTGTTGGACTTTTTTTCTGACTGCTAACTGCAAAATTGTGAAGATGGATGAGTGCAGTGGGAGATTGTACAGTTCTGTTGATTCTGTGCTCATGAAAAAAACCGTACCCATTTCCAATTTTTAAAAAACATATTTGGTATACGAGTGGACAACTTCATCATCTAAATACTTCTAAAAATTTCAACCACAGTTGTGCCCTGTCTGCAATCCTGCCAAAAGCAATTAATTTTTTCTCATCTATGAGATTAGATTTGTTCTTATGTCATTGTACCATGTTAAGCAAAATAATTTTCTGTCAGTTTTTCTAATTCATCATCGATCTCTCCTTTCATGTAAAACTTGGATCACTATGTATCATAGCAACCTTTCTAGGACAGACCTAGTAATGCCAATGCTAATACAGGCATAAAGACATGTTGACATGATATTCCTGTTTGAGATCTTTGCTTCTCATGACCTCATCACGTTGAGAGTGACCATCAGTTGAGATCTTTGCTTCTCATGACCTCATCATGTCGAGAGTGACCATCAGTGATCAGCCTGACTGCTTCTGATGATCATTATGGTATTTCCTTTGCATGTAACTCTGCTTTCTACACTGTCTTCTGATCACACATAAACATAAAACCTTACAGAAAGACATATTCACAGGTAGATGTTACCAAAGATAAAACTAGGCAGTTTAGATGTAATTATAACAGACAGTATAAATATTCTGTTGTTGTTGTTTAATTGCTTTTTTTTCCCTAGGGAGTTGGCATTTAGGAGAGGATTCCATTTTGTAGGATCATTGAAACAGGAATTGCCATGACTACAGTAATAGAAACTTAGCTCAGTAAGCACTTCATTCAGCACAAGGAATTATATTATTCTTTGGGGGAAAGGTATGAATTCTAGTCCAGTTTTACTCAGTCAAATCACATAACGGAAATATCATGGAAGTGGCTTTCTATTTTACTTAATTCCCAGTTCTTCCCTTTGGTTGCTCTTTAAAGTCACACACATTTTTGACAAAAACATATCTCTCTATCAGACTCACATGCAATGTTCGGCAAACTTTCAGCGTGTTCTGTAGAATGACAGTAGTGGAATATCTATAATTGTTCCTAAGTAAGGTATAAATAAAAAAATCAAACAAACAAAGAATTAAGCTAAACTCCAAATAAATAAAAAACTGGGATCTCTAACAGATCATGACAAGTGGAAATAGAGTTTACCAGCGATTAAGAGATTATGACCATTTTGGAAATTCACAGAAAGCAATGTAAATGTTGATATTTCACTACCCTGTCACAGTCAATCTTTGTGGCTGAGAAATTCTGTATCTAATTTTGGTACAGTCCTTATGGCTTTAGGGTGAGATCTGAATGAGCACTTAAGGTTCCTACTTTGTAACTTTGGTACATCCCTTTTACCTCAGTGTCATGAAAACTCTAGAAATCCTCTTACATTCTCAAAAGCCTCTAGCAGAGTGTTTCACCAGAAAACAACTACAACTGGCTGTGAAAACTGCATCCCTCATTGCTGTCCTGGCTGGGCTGAATGCCTAGTTGCATATTTCATATTTAACTATTTGGACAGTCCTTGGAAGAATACAATCTGGCAAGTATGTTCCAAACTCACATAACATGTTAAGATGCCTCTGAATTAAAGCTCGAAGCTTTGCAGTCACAATAATTTCCCTCAAAACTGCTGGTTCAGTGCCATTGCTACCTCTATTGAAGGCATATTTTAAAAACAACAGCCTAGTGCTGACACCATTTGTGCAGGAATTTAAGTAATCAGCTTTTACAAAATATCCTGGGAGATGGAATATATTGATTTCAATCCCTCTCATGCTGGGAATGATACAGCATGGGAATGTCCTATCTCATACTTGTTGGGCAAGTGCATTATCTTATGGATTTTTATGGTGGCAAGTGACTTCACCATTAGCTTCTTCTCCTTCATCAAAAGTAATCTAAAATTCAACTTCAATGAGAAATGAAGTTGCACAGGATGGTGCTCTGCTGACTGTCCAGAAAGATACCCATCAGGGTTAAGTTTTGAAATTAATTATTGAAAAAAACTATTAAATTCCTTGAGAACTACGGCTAAATAGATCCATGAAGATCCAAGACAGCAAAGGAAAAGCTCAAGAAATGCATTCAGAACTTCTCACCTAGAGGTTTTTTTTTTCTGATCTGAATTAATAAAAATATTAATAAAATAGAGTCATTTTATTAAGCTGCTTTTCTATCTGGATATAAATTTTGAGGGCACTCTTTTATATAAAAGGATTCACATTGATTCTATGGGATAGAAAATTCAGGTTTTCTTTTCTTTTTCTAATGGCTCTGTGTTACTCAAGAAAAATGAACTTATGAATAAGGCACATTGCTACCTCAAGACAAAAAGATCGAAGATATAGATCAATGTGTAAAAGTTGCATAAATTACAGAGAAGTTATGGATGCTAAAGCCATAATGTAATGCAATAAAAGCCTGCATGAGGTACTCCATGCTTAGCCTAACAAAGCTGACCTGAGGGAATAGAAGGTTGTACAACCTTTTGGTTGTGCAGTACCTGGTAGAGAGGATCAGTAATGAAGTTTCAGATGGGGAAAGGGAATATTTCAGAGCAGGAAACTATAGCAGGAAAAGTATGGTGGTTGTTTAAGTGATGGGAAAAAAATCTTGATACAGCAAGATCATTGATTCTTTATTTGTTCTTATTTGTTAAAGGAAAAGTAAACAACTATCTTACAGTATGGCAATATGAAATGTATTTCTTCAGAGTGCTCAGGAGAGGAATTATGTATAATATCTTTTAGATGACTGTTATACTGAGAATCAATTTTCTGTGAACCTAACAATAACATAAACATACTCAGGGGTGCAAGAGCTATGGAAATAATATTCAGCCTACAGTTCTGAAAATGTTCGATATTTCAATATCTGCTCTTAAAAATCCCTGTGACATTACAAGAACAGTGCAATGCAGCAAAGCATATCAGGAAATAGAATCAGATGAACTTTATTTACTCATGCATGGAAAAAAAATAATTATTTTGGTTTTATAAGGAAGAATAAAATAATTTTCTCTGCATTACCCTGAACTGTTTTTTAAACACTCCTGGCAAAGTTCTGTGAAAAATATACATGGAGCAGTAGGACTAAACACATTGTCCAAAAAATTCTATATGAATGCAATTGCACATTCTCATCTCACACTGTTTACAAAACTTACTTTTAATAGACTTCATGCTACTAAAACCCAAGAAAAATCAAACCCATACATAACTGATAAAATGCAACTAATTTTGGAGTTTGTGAAATATATTGTATAGGTTGTCCTAGATAATGAAATCCTCATTCTACTCACAGAACACCTGTGATGTGCCAGATGGGAATTCTGTGGTTAGATGCTTTGGAAGATGTTCCCTAAAGATATACTGATATATTTTTTATTTCTTTGTTTATTTAAAAAAAATTAAAATTCCTTGTGATGATGCAGAAGTTTGCATACCTTTTAGTGCTAAGACTAAGGAATGTATTTGAATGCATTTCACCTTTCCTCTTCTGGAAACTAAAATCAAATACTTTCTTTATTCCCACCTTAACTCCTGTTAATCCAGGAACTGAAATCATATAGAAACTGGTAAAGCTTTCTCAATATTTAACAGCAACTGGTAGAAATCACCTCTATTATCAGTTTGCCAAGGTGTAAATGATATGACCTTTGAACTCAAACATGAACCCATTTGACTTACTTTACCTTGGTTTAATTTTTTCCATCTTTATTCTCACCATTGACATACTTTGTCAACTGTCATTTTATTTAGCAAAGCTGCTTGTCCAGAGATATTTTGAAATTCCTATACTGTGTGTGGCTATCACACTTTTAGGTACCATATAAAAAATAGATGATGTACATTCCTTTATGTTTTACAGTGTTTGCTTCATAGACAATGCTAACACAGTGAAGCATTTCACTATGTTCAACACTAATAGTTATTATGATAATGTTTACTACAATTAAGCAAGATTAGTAGCAATAGTAATTAATATAAACACACGTAAGATGATAATTTTGCATTGCAAAATGCAAGCAAAGAAAAATAAACCTTTTCAAAATGCACTGGGATGTACAGAAACATTCATTCATGTACTTGAATGAGTGTAAACTGATGAAACAGACCATAATAAAGATCCCTTTAAAACCTGCATGAGGATGCTGGGGGATGAAAAATTGACCATGAGCCAGCATTGTGCACTTGCAGCCCAGAAAAACAGTTGTATCCAGGCTGCACTAAAATAAACGTGGCCAGCAGATTGAGGGAGGTGACTCTGTCCCTCTACTCCACTCATATGAGACCTCACTTGGAATACTGCATCCAGCTGTGGGATTCCCAGGACAAGAAAGGTGGGTTAAAGCAGGTCCATGGGAGGGCCATGAAAATGGTCAGAGGGCTGGAATATCTCTCCAATGAAGAAAGGTTCAGAGGGTGGCAGTTATTCAGCCTGGAGAAGGGAAGGCTCCATGAAGACCTTATTGCAGGCTTTCAATACTCAAAAGGGGCCTATGATAGAGTCTCAGACTTTTTATCAAGGTCTGTAGTGAAAGGGCAAGTCACAATCATTTTAAACTGAAAGAGGATAGATGTAGGTTGACATAAGGAAGAAATTTTTTACAAGGAGGTTGGTGAGGCACTGGAACAGGTTACTCAGAAAAGCTGTGGATGTGTCCTATCATTGAAAGTGTTTAGGATCAGGCTGGATGGGGCTCTGAACAACATTTTCTAGTGGAAGGTGTCCCTGCCCATGGCAGGAGGTTAGAACTACATGATCTTTAAGGTCCCTTCCAACCCAAACTGTTCCATGATTCTGTAATTCTATGAAAACACTTTGTGACACATTCGAGGTACATGAGATCATATTTTGAATATGACTGCCATGGGCAAAGAAATTCAGCATGATACACTTCTTGATGAGGTAAGAGAAGCAATTTTAGAGGTTTCAGTATAGCTTCATTACACGAAGTATATTTCATTACAGAAGTGCAGGGAAGGACTGAGGTGCTATATTCCAAACAAAGAAAAGACTAGAGGTACCTGGGAATATGTGTTATACTTTTATATCACAGATTAATTATGACTTTTATTCCTTTTTCACATACATAAGAGAAAGTGATAGTGCTTGTTTCCTTTTATTGGGCAGCTGAGAATTAGATTCAAATAATACCGAAAATCTTCAGAGGTGAAGTGGGATACCTTCATATTTGAATTTCTAAAGGCTTCATTTATGAATAGATATACATAAATTACTAGATCATTTTGCTTTAGAAATTCACAAAAGCTATCTGTGAGCTGAACTGTACAGAGAAATGGTCAGATTTGCAGTGTAAATTTGTAACCATCTGAAAGCAGAACAGACAAATGCAAATAGTTTGGGAACCAAGATGCACTTTCTCATAGTCCATAATATTTAAATTGCTATACTTTTATGTCCTTATTCAACCCTTACTCCTTCTACTTGGGATGTTATTGTTTCTAGGGAAATCTAATAAGTCCTGTAAATCTCACTTTCTTAATGGATGAAATAAAAGCCCCGAAAGACTTTTCATATATGAAAATATACAGCATTCAAGGCTTACACCTCTTTTTCCCTGTAAATTAAAACTATTGAGCTGTCACCAAAGAAAAGGCATGACCACAGACTGTGGTTTATAATATAAAGGTATGTGGCCATGCTGATGTTTTGCTAGGACTGACAGACTGTTTTTAAGGTCTACCAAAAAGAACTGAGTACAACACCTATTTGTCAGTGGTTCTTTGAGTACAGGAGACAAAACAATCTCTTACAAACATCACTTTCTAGCTAATTTCAGGAACTGGTACAATAAATGGCAAATGCTTAGTGACATGTGGATGAACTGTCACTTATGCAATGCCTTAAGTGCAAGTGGCTCTTGCCAGCACTTCTCAGGCTTCCAGGTATTCTGTAAGGACATCTCTGTTTGAATTGTGTTCTACCTCAGAGGGATTTCTGTCCCTAACATTCCAGCTACTCATTGCACAGCACATTGTAACTCTACTAGGAAGTGGGTTTTTTTGTTTACTTTCTTAGGAATTAACCTTTTGTTTGTTTGTTTTCAGATAGATATTGGCAAAAACATGTTGCTTTTCCATCCTTTGTTTCAAATCCTGAAGTTTTGATTGCACAGAGTAGGGAAGGGTGATCTGGTAGCTTCCTTATTACTATCCTTTCTAATTATTGCAAATTCATTAGTAGCTATTGTGACACAATTTGCACATGCTTCTTTTACTGTAAAAGGACATTAGGAGACCAATGGTGCACAGGATCATATAAAATAGGATAGTATTAATGGACCA
>NW_008653513.1:638-981 GCF_000695815.1 Acanthisitta chloris | reverse complement strand
CTGTAACTCACCATAGCCCCCTGGACCCCACTCCTCAGGGATTGCTTCCAGTATGCCTGGTCCTGCACCAATGGCATTGACATGAACACGGCGAGACCCCCCGGGACCCCCAAAACCTGCCATGGACCCTGACCCCTGTGCCCCACCAGTGACCTCCCCATGCTCCCCCAGGTGCTGAAGGGGTTCCCTGAGTGCCTGCAGGCCGACATCTGCCTGCACCTGAACCGCAGCCTGCTGCAGAACTGTGCCCCGTTCCGGGGGGCCACCAAGGGCTGCCTGCGGGCACTGGCCATGAAGTTCAAGACCACCCACGCACCCCCCGGGGACACCCTGGTGCACGCAG
>NW_008653513.1:0-277 GCF_000695815.1 Acanthisitta chloris | reverse complement strand
CTGGGGACTTCATAGTGCCCCCTGAGGGACCCACTGTGTCCTGGGGGCCCCCCAGTCCTGTGTGGAGCCCGAGTGTCCCCATGGTGACACCTCACCTGGGAATCCCCTGGTGCCCCCCCGGGAGACTCACTGTGTTCTGGGGGCCCCCTGGTACCCCTAGGATGACCTCCCGGGGACCCCCAGCCCAGGGTGTACCCCTATGCCCTCCCACCTCCTGCAGACCCCCCAGTGCTAGGCACACCCATAGAACTCTCCATGGTGACCCTCCACTTCATGG
>NW_008653512.1:0-17296 GCF_000695815.1 Acanthisitta chloris | reverse complement strand
TATTACCCATCTTGCAGCCTCTAGGTTATATTGTCCCTGCAGATGGGACAATCAAACTGTATTTGCTTTGCCAGGCAGGTCTAACAACATAGATTTATGATACCTCAGATGGTAAAAGGACAGTTTTATTATAACTGCTCTATACTTTCATCTATACTCTGCATTCTGGTAACTTTTCAGTCCTAAAAGAGCACCACAATGGGTCACATGTACTGTCACAAATTCACAGCACTTTGCCTGCACAAGTCCTGTGTCTGGAGCTGCAGAGATGTGGCCTATTGCAAACAGCTTCGTAGGAAAGAAATGCTCTCTGCTACCTGATCTTTCTGATAGGACAAGATGAAACATGAAAGGAATCTTGAGAGGGGAAAAATCTGTAGGGATTTCCTGTCAAAATCCATAAAACTGGACAGAAACTCTGCCAGGCTTTTTGTTTTTGTGGTTTGGTGTTGTGTTCTTTCTCTGTTGCTCTTCACCCTAACCTTGAATGTTTGTATAACAGATCACCATAACAGAAACATAAAGGACTTTCTTCTTTCACATGTACCATTTCCATTTTGGCCTGGATTTTGCCAGTAAGAATTAAACTTGGACAGGTTGCTATGCAACCTTTAAGTTCTGCTGACAAATGGTGAAGAGTATGGAAACACAAACTAAAAATTAATTTATACCTTGCCAGAAACAAGACTTGTTATGATTCAGCCCCAGGAGAGAGGATCCATCCAATATGGGGCAATTTGGCAGGGCTCTTCTAGTTCTGGCCTAATGCTCTGTGTACTAGCAAAGCTGATTCTAAAAACGATAGTCTAGAGGATCCTTGCAATTTCTCCACACAAAAATACATGAACAGAAAAACACTTGTTTGAAATCTTTCACAGGCTGAATTGGAGACCGTTGTGTCTCCAGTGTTCACAGCTCTAGGAGAGCACATTGCCAGAGTGTAAAACTGAGACAATTATTTAATGAGAAAAAGGGGAAGCAGCCTAATGTATGTGGAAATCCAGAGGCTGACAGTCCAGCAATAGTAACCAAGTTGTCTATAGTGGATTTGAATGGGTTAGATTAAAAACGTGTGCTTTTTTTAGAAAACTTCTCCTTTGCCTTGTGAAGACAGGTTTTGCTAGGGTTTACATAACTTTAATTTCTTCAAGTCAGTGGTGCAAACCAGGCAAAATGTTTGTTACAGGTACTAGACTCCATGTGCTTATTTATTGCTGCTTCTATAAAGTATTTTTCCTGAAGTGCAACTGTAAAACAGAACTAGACCTTCAGGCACTATGTATGTATCTCTGTGTATTAGTCTTGAGAAAAAAAGCACATCAGTGCTACTGAGTTCAGCAACTTTCAGGCTCAGTTATCAAGAACAGAACTGTCCATACAAGAAAAGATATTATAGCTGTGTCCAGCAAATGCTTAGCAGAAATACCTAACTAAAGCAATGGAAATTAAAAGAGCAATTTGGGCTTGATCAAGCATGTGAAGACTCTTCTGCAGCCAGCTAAAATTTAAAGAGACAAAAACATAAACACAGATCAGTGACCCTGATGAAATGTATGTATCAGATAGTCATTTGAGTTTACAGGGCATAGTTAAGTGTTCACATAAGAGATTGTCATCTAGCTGGTGAAAGCTGCTGAATTTGGGAAACATGAAACCCAAAACTTAGAATTGAAATAGTCAACACACACGGAATAACCATCTGGTACACAGTCACAAGAGGCACTCCTAGTAGACCTGCTGGCATTCAGTGGTGCTTTTTAGAGGTGATGTCTTCATATAGTCCTGATGGCTTTGTTTCCAGAGACAGCAAGTATCAGTTTCCTTTTTTTCTTGCTGTTCATACCTAAGTGCCAGCTGTGGCAGTTGGGCCTGCTGCTGACCAGGCAGAGTATTGTTGAAGGTCTTCCCTTCCTTAGGCCTGTCAGGCATGTGAGGTGCTACAATTTTGGAGAAAACTGCAGTGTCTAGCTGTTTGGTTGCATCCACAGAGAAAGGAAAGGGTGTTGTGGAAACAAGTTGGTTACTCTATGGCCACCCAATCTCCCTTGTTCTAGAAGCAAGAAAAATCATACTGTGATCATAGGTGTATGATGGCTCGTTGCTTCCTGCTTCCAGGGAAGTGTCAGGAAAAGCACAGGCACTGACATCTGCCCCTAGAAAAGAGGAGCAGCAAACCAGGGAGAGGGGATGACTCTTGCTAATACTGCTACCGACAGATTTTTCTATTTTCACTCAGTTCAGTTTATCCAATACAATTTAAATAAAGAATGTGGGATTTGAATTTGTAATCGAGGAAATCTGGAACACAGTTTGGTTTTTTTTAATTGCAAGCTGTTGGTCAGTGAAAGTAAAAATATGCCACACACAGGTGATAATTTCTCTGAAGGACATGTGGCTTTTGGAATTTTTCAAGCATTTTAATATTGTCATGCTTTGATATTGTATTATGTTTATATTTTCTACATGTTGCAGTACAGAGAGATCAAACACACAGCTTCTTTGCTGGCAGACTTAATAGGCATTATCCATGAGGTTTTGCATAGCTGGGAACATATCTAAACAAAAGCTCATCCCTTTGCCTAGAAAGCTATGGAAAGTTGTTAGTGGGCTTTAGAAAGGGCTCCAGCTGAACTTCTGAGAAACCTGCAAGTCCCTGAGCAATCATTCTTTCTAAAGGGCTCCAGCTGAACTTCTGAGAAACCTGCAAGTCTCTGAGCAATCCTTCTTTCTGTTTGTTTTGAAAGTGTGCTTCTCTGAAAAGACAGTGTAAGAAGGGCAGAGTGCTACAAGCTGTTTGGTGTCTCCACATTTGGGTAAATCTTATGTGGACTTCAGCCTGCTTGAATGCAACATAGCGTTTCGCTGCTGCTGTTTTATGAGAGCGCTGAACTTCTGAGAAACCTGCAAGTCTCTGAGCAATCCTTCTTTCTGTTTGTTTTGAAAGTGTGCTTCTCTGAAAAGACAGTGTAAGAAGGGCAGAGTGCTACAAGCTGTTTGGTGTCTCCACATTTGGGTAAATCTTATGTGGACTTCAGCCTGCTTGAATGCAACATAGCGTTTCGCTGCTGCTGTTTTATGAGAGCCTAAAGTCTTGCCTCATGTTAATTCTGCAGGGTTATGCTGCTGACAATAAGTGTGGTTTTTGTTTTGCATTTGAACAGAGTGGCCTAATCAGTTCCAATTAGAAGACTAATAAATTTTCCTTGGGTTTACGCAAGAATAAGCTTTAATAAGTAGCTCTCATTTTTTTTGATGCCAGAAAAGCTGCATTTCATTAGTCTTGATCTCTTGGCTACAAGTCAAGATCAAGTTGGTGGAATTGACACTTATCACCTCTCCACTGCAGAAAACATGTTCTCCTTGCTTCCTCCCAAAGAAGTGCTGTTATGCTTTCAGTTTAAAGGACGACACAGTTTACATTTATGCGGTAATGTGGATATTCAGTGCTCAATCTTCTCTTGCAAGTAGGTAAGCAACTAAAGAGTATACAGATCATCTTCCTCACATTAACAAGAACCATTCCAAATGGTAAGGATGGCTTTATGTGGTTGGTTGGAAGAACATCTGGGTTACAGTGGCAGGTCATACTGAACTCTGCCATGGATGCTGTCAGCTGTCTCTGCCTCAAGTGAAAGTTTTGTAACAGACATACATTATAATGAATGCCTACATTTCCAATTTTGGCTGCTCAAAATTAGGGCTCGTGATGAAATCAGAAAGGAATCCGAGATATTTGAGGTACCAGAAGGAGATAAAGCACTTAACAGGAAAATCAATGTGTGACTGAATTGAAAGAAAGGTATAAAAATGGGGACAATATACATTTGAAGTAACATGGTTCAAAGTGTACAAATGTTGCAGGAAAGAATTATTTCCTATATTTCTTAAAAATACTGCCTGGTGCTTGTAAGCAGCAAGTCATTTGATGCTCCTACGTTTGCACACCTGTAGAACAGCTTTTTCAAAGACTTCTTACTGTAGCAAAGGTTTCACTAGGTTGACAGGATCACATACTTGACAAAAGAGACTTCCAAGGCATGTTCCATCTTGCAGTGAAGTAATACACGGACCAATACGTACCATCTGATACGAATTTTTATGAAGTTCCCTTGAAGCACTTTAAAACTATTTAATTCCTTTTGTGGCACAGAATATTTTAAAAATGCTGTAGGAAAAAGAGAAAATAAACTAGAAAGATTTTCATGGTCCTCAGAATAAAAATGTGGGAGTGAGGAAGGGGGAAAAGCAGTGGTGGTATGTAGCCGATGTGAAGTGAGGAAAAGTACTTCTGCCTCTCTTCCACCTCCCTAGTTTTGCAGCACTGGATCCACTGGGCAGAGTCATTTAGAAAAATATGTTTTATCATGGAGTATCATTTCTATTTGGAGCCAAAGGATGATGACTGCCTTCTTCTAGCCCAGACATGGGTTGCCTGGAATAGGCTGGGGGGTATGTGTGTAAGGAAACAGATCTTTGAATTTAATTTTCTTGTATTTTAAGATAATGAACGTACAAAAATAAATGGTTCCTTCTATCTAGTGCCATATCCAAAAGCAGATTGGAATCACATGAGAGGCACCAGGAGATAAGATCTGGTGGTAGTGAGATGCTGCACTGATGCTTGATGGTATATACCCTATTTCCTGATCCACAGACATGTTTGCACTCCCTTTCACAGCAAAGAAGCTTCTGTTTCTTAGCAATCTGTGCATTGCTTGCACTGCAGCTAACTGGAATTGTTTCAAATTAATAATCTTGTATACACGAAGATGCAATTAGTACTTAATATGCAAAATGCTTAAAAGGTTGTTTATCATGCTTATTGCTTAAAATTAATGCTGATATTACAGGCAAGTTCTTCCTGCTGCCCATTTTAAAACAGAGATCAAGTTTTGGCTTCCTTGTGAAACTCTTCACTGAGGACTAGAGAGGGGGGAAAAGTGGATATACTATGCCATAAAATGCAGGTATCTTGTAACTTCTTTTAGAACAGTTTAGCATAAGTTTTCCACTTAACTTATGCAATATATGCATTTTTTTCTCTTTGTGTAAAAGCTTCTGGATTTTTCAACTTATAAGATCTGCAGGGATAATGGTTTATGACAGGAATCACAATTAAAAAAACCCCTGATCTCTTGACTGTTCTAAAGCCTTGTGGGTGGGAGGAAGGGAGGGCAAGACAGAATAAGGAAATATCTTTAAACTATTCATTTTGGCTTGCTTATGTCTGTAAAATTAAAATCCCAATTTTCTAGTTTCTCTTGCTTTTACTCCTTACAGGGTATTTTAATTTGACAAGCTTTACTATAAGGCAAGATCAATGAGCTAATGTCTTAGCATTAAAATAATCAGTCTACTGACAATTTAAAATGTTAAGGCAAAAGCCTGTTAAGACTGTATGGTCATACAGAAATACCAGGGAGGAATCCTCTCTTTAACATACTTTAATTTTTTAAGCAGCTGAAAGACGTATGTGCATACTACCAATGTCTTCTCAAGTGCATTTGTTCTACTACTCCCATATAAAAAGTAGGGGGGGAGATCTTATTTAAAAACCATTACAAAGATACAACTATTGAATCCAGGTTGCCAGAGAAATCCTTTAAGATGGAAAACCACTGTCTCTCAACAATAAGATAATGCCATGGGGGATAGATGATTATCCATGACATAATTTTGTTCCAGAGTATTGTCTCAGCTGCTTTCCTGCACAAACCCAGCACCTTGGGGTATGAGAGCTTATTGTAATTTATTCTCTACTGTATATTCAAGCCAAAACACTAGAGTATAAGCTATCATTTAAAAATGCCTTTTTTATTTTTCCTCAGACCTCGGTGCTGGTAGGTTGCATATTTTCTAAGACAAAACTGAGAGGGTCTTTACAAACAAGCAGAAAAATAACACACACAATGAAGTTGCAGTATCCACCAGATTCTTACTTCTGGAGCTGACAACCCAAAATATTGAAGTGGCCTTCTTGATGCAGCAAGTCAGACCTGGTTCTCCTTACCTGAAGCCTTACTTAACATCAGGCCAGGGTCAGACTTCTTCTGTTTAAAGGTAAGGGTGTTCTTGAAGACTTAAGATGATGATTAGGTCTCTCCATCTCAAATAGTAATTCAAAACACTTAAACCCTCTTGAATCCTCACAGAAGTCTGGCATCAGGAATATTTTAAAATAGATATTTGTGATTTTTTTTTCCCCCAAGGGAGAAAAAGGATTTAATGTGTTGCAATTTCTCTATTGATGATCTCAAAACTAATAGAGAAAATGGGCAAGATTTTGCTGCTGCAGCCTAACCTTCCGGTTCCAGCTTGCGAGCTTTCCTGTATTTCAGAGCACTTTGCTGTGGGAGTATAGAAATGCAGTCCCCTCTTGCTCTCAGGACTGGAGCTGTACTCAGTGGCTGCAGACAAGCCTCTTTGTTCTTTAAATCCCAACTGAACCAGAGATGCAAATCTGACAAGCTGAAGCAGCACTCTCATCCTGCTTCTACTGGGTAAACTGGGCCAGCTTTTGTGACAAGGGCAAAGAGAGAATAGTTTTTCTAAATCAAAATACTGAAAAAAAAAAAAGGGCAAGCAATGGATTGTGTAGTCTCTTTATGTGCAAAATGTGATGGTGGTGTTTTTTCCCTTTAGCACATGTTTTTAGTTGCTGACAAGAAGCTGGAAGGCCCAGGGCAATAGGAAGACTATCCTGATATCCATAGATTCACCCATGACCTCCTACAGCAGTATATGAACCCAATCTCTGAGTGGAGTTCCCTTTAAGAAAGCTGCACCCAAGTGATAAATCTGTTGTCATTCTTTCCACAAGTACTTGAAGGGTATTCCCACTGGTTAATGAGCTGTGGGATAACAGCTTAGTTACTTTTATCCACATCTGCTTTAGCAACAAGCAGAAAGTTGTTATTCTCTACATGAAATCTAAAAATAGTTGTTTTAAAACAACAAAAAACCCACCCCTTCAAAAAACAAAAAAACCCAAAACCAAACCAAAAAAATAAAGAGCATGGAAATACTCTGAGCAAAAGTCATCTTCATGAAAGCCTACCTGTCAAGTTTATGTGCAAAATCTCCTTTATTAGAAAATTCTTGTAGGCAGTGCTTAATAGATGGGATGTAGTGAAGACAGACAATAACCTAACTGTGCAGTTTTCTCTTTTCTTTTTCTTTAAGCAGGGTTTAACAGCCTACAGTACAAGATTCTTAGTGCCATACAAGCCTGGGCTACTGAGGATGAAATATATTATCAGTAGAGGCAACACAGCTGTCAATTCCTGCAGAATTTAATTATTCTCTGCTATTCTTCGATTCTTGCTGTCCTTACAAATTCATTTTTCAGTGACTTAAATCTCTCCCATCCTGAAATACCATAATTGACTGAGATCACAGTACAAGTAGTTATTTTCTTTCCTATGGAAGAATAATGAGACTTTGAGATAACTTAAAAAATGCAAGTTTTAGGTTCCTTTATCGTTTTTCTTATTGACATTGAAAGTTGTTTCTGAACAGTTCTGGGCAAGATGGGTCTTTACAGAGGCCATTAAAACTATGCTTATCCAGAGCCTGGGTGACCAAGACTGAATAGATGCTCAGGGGCAGAGGAGGATCTATCAAATCAGAGGACGCTTTTTGTGAAGACTTGCATGAAACTTGCAGTTCAAGGCCATGCTATTACAAGAGAAAGGGAATGCATAAAGGGTTTTATTGGCTTGTCTCTCTTCCACCCACACAGCAAAGGAAATGTGTATGTGTGTATATAAATGGCTATGGGTGGGCACTGAATATAAGCAGCTGTGGTATGACAGTTATCTGTTTCACCAAAATGAGTTTTGAGAGAGATTTTAAGAGGTTTAATTTTAAAACCCTTTTTTATGAAAAAAAAAAAAAAAAAAAAGACAGTAAGGCAGCAGAATCAATTGTCTGGTTTGAGACCTACAAACTTAATTTAGAAGTGTACCAATGTTTATTTCACTACCAGGCCAACTGAAATGGTCTGAAACTTTACAACTTGCCTGTTTTAGTATTCATGTAGTTATCTTTCTTGCACAAAAATATAGTTTGACAAATTGAAGTCCAAAAACTGGTATAGGCGATGCTACAATACTGGTGCACCCTGCTGCATACAGTGATAGTAATGTTATGGAACAAATCCACTTTAAATCATAGGATCATAGAATCAGCCAGGTTGGAAGAGACCTCAAAGATCATCGAGTCCAACCCTACTGTGGTTACTAGACCATGGCACTAAGTGCCACATCCAGTCTCAGCTTGAAAACCTCCAGGGATGGTGAATCCACCGCCTCCCTGGGCAGCCCATTCCAATGTCTGATCACTCTCTCTGTAAAAAATCTCTTCCTAATATCCAACCTAAACCTCCCCTGGCAGAGCTTGAGTCTGTGCCCTCTTGTCCTACTGCTGGTTGCCTGGGAGAAGAGACCAACCCCCCCCTGACTCCAACCTTTCAGGAAGTTGTAGAGGGTGATAAGGTCTCCCCTGAGCCTCCTCTTCTCCAGGCTAAACAATCCCAACTCCCTCAGCCTCTCCTCAGAGCACTTGTGCTCGAGTCCCTTCACCAGCCTCGTTGCTCTTCTCCTACCACCAGAGTTACAAATATTTAATAATATACCAGCATTTGGAAGAGTTCCACCAGCAGCTGCTTATGTAAAATGAGCTGTGTATGACAGAAACAGGGTCCCAGTATGTTATTATAATTAAATTATTTGCTTTTAGTGTTTTGGAACCTAGCAGCATCCTTCCACTAAGGAATGTGGTCCATAGCCCACAAACAATTTGTCCTGTCCTTTCTCTAACATGGTTTAGGGAGGGAGGAAGGAAGGAAGGAAGGGAGGAAGGAATAGCTTCATTTTCTCCAACTGTTCATACACTCCTGCAAGACAACAAAAGCTACAACCATATGTTAAAATTATGTATTTGTCTGTTTATATTGTTTTTTAGAATACATAAGGCAACCAATTTAAAAACATTTTCTCCAAGAAATGTGAGCTGAATAATGAACCATATGTGATCACAGAATGAAGTGCAAAGAGATGCATGCTGGAGGTCCTGCAGAGAAGTGTCACGAGTCCCATGAGTTGTGGTTCATTCATTTTTGGTTTCTTGGTTGTGAGGCCATGTACAGTGCTACTAGACAGTAGATAGTTCCACCTATTGTTAGAGCCATGGTGGTCCGATAGAGCAGCCTATCTGGAACTCCTCGCTTCAGGTGTACTGGCAGGCCATCTGCTTTCTGTGGGGAGAGTTTAAAAAGAAAACAAACAAAAAGATAAATTAGCACTCACACCAAAGCCACGAGGAACAGGCTAACTCAAGCAAACTAAGATACTTCCATGAGGGAAACCTCCTGACAAATAGCCTAGCTACAATCATGTGTATTATGTGGCATTTATCTAGCAAGACAAATGAGAAGGCAAGTTAATTTTGTTAGCCAAAGCTGTTAAGTGCAAGCAGAAAATATATATCTTGACATATTTCTCAAGATGACCTGGATGGGAAAGGGTCACTAACAAAAGAATGTAAAGAGATATGTATAAAGAATTATTCACCAAGTCAGACTGACATCCACTAAATGCAAGTGGCATGTAAGAGAGAAAAGGGAACATTATATAAAGCACAGTCTTGATGTTTAAAAAAAAAAAAGCTTAACTAATTTGTTTTATGAAAAGTCCTTAGAAATTGCATAGCTAACAAACTGGCTTTGAAAACTTTACTGTTCTGTGTATAATCATTCAAATATTACTGAAGCTGTTTATAATGCAGTATAAGAAGAGCACAGTCAAGATCTGCTTTGCTCCTCCAGATCTAATTTAAGGCATACACTTCCCAGATTCCCAGAAAGAAAGGGCTTCCAATAATCAAATAATACAACAAACATCTGAAGCTAGCAATAAGGCAATGTTACTAGGCTTTCCACTTTCTGTATTTAACTCCTACACCAGGCACAGATATACTTTGTACTACAGTACAAGTACACAGGTTATACTGTACTTGACACTTTCTTGACTAGACTTTACAGAATTCAGGTATTGTAGAATAGTTAGCTACATTAAAATAAGGACAGTTTATGTCCCACTCTCCAGTTCTCTTTAAGTTACTCTCGAAGTTGTCATTACCTGAAAAAGTTTCTGTAGGCCTGGCACCTTGTTTTTACCCAAGAAAGAATCAGTTGCTGGTAAATCTGAAGCCAGTTTACTTGTTGTCCCAAAAATCGGAGCTGGGGATTCAGTGGGAACTATTGGTTTGAGTCCCTGCATAAATAAAAATTAAAGTATCAAGGTATATAACACTTGCAAATGTACCAGTTGTCACTTTAGGCAGGTACACTGCCAGTCATTACAAGGATACATTACAAAGAGTACTTAGGAAGACCTGTGACAATGATCTACAGACACACTGTTGGCCCACTCAGTTCTGAGGGACAACTTTGGGTCATAGCTCAGCAAAGAAAACAGAAACCTCCTTTCCAATTTCTTCATGGCATAAATTTATAGCTATTGTAAGTTCTTCTGTGCTGGTACTTGGTCCAAATTGCTGCTTTTTTGTGCATGTAGTCAGACTATCTAGGAGACTCAGCAGTAGGATTAGAAGCAAGAATCCCTAATGCTGGGTCAGAACGAATGAACTCTACCTCCTCAATGCTGCAAGCAATAGCCATAAGGAACTGGGCCTTAAATAATTTTGATGCATATTTTGAGGAGTAAAAATGAAAAACGGGGTAGAATCACAGAATCAGGTTGAAAAAGACCTCTGAGATCTGGCCACTAAGTGCCATGTCCAGTCTCTCCTTAAACACCTCTAGGGGTAGTGACTCCACCACCCCCCATGGCAGTCAATTCCAGTGTCTAGGATCACTTGTGTCACACAAAGTCCCAAGTGGTGCTCAAGGACACTCCAGAGGCCCTGACATGGTTTCATGCAGGTGTAACTACATCCTATAATTCACATGTTGCTGCAACTTTCCACACCTCAATGTACTCCTCATGAGCAGCACAGGTCAATATCTTTTTGGTTCAGATGGTTCTACTCTACATTTGCCACAGCTAAAAACACATAATCCAGATCTGTGCTTACGGGCACCAAGTCACAGCTATCATGAGGTGGCCTCCTTGCCTCTATTATTCTAGCTAGATTTAACAGTTATGACTGGACACATGGCAGTGATGTTTTACATTATGGCTCCTGAAACAGCTGTAATTTATTCTTTTTCTTCTCACTCACCACAGAAATTCAAAGCATTGTAGAGTTAGATTAATGCAACAGGTTTTCATTACAAACAGAAGCAGTAAGTGTTTTCCATGGGTCAAGTTAAGTCCTTGCTGAAATTCTAGTTTCTGTTCAAAGGACTAGTTGATGCACTTTGTATTTAAGAGAACTGCCTGAAAAGAATTCAGAGCTGAAAGCAAACTGGCACTCTTTCTATTATCCCTACCATAGACCAAATGTGATTTTCAGATGTAAATTCTCCGCTACAACAGGGATCTTCAGCCCAAAGACCAGATTTTTCAACTTCCCAAAATCACAGAATCAACTGGGTTGGAAAAGACCTCCAAGATCATCGAGTCCAACCCTACCATGGTCACTAGACCATGGCACTAAGTGCCACATCCAGTCTCATCTGAAAAATCTCCAGGGATAGTGAATCCACCACCTCCCTGGGCAGCACATTCCAATGTCTGATTACTCTCTCTGTAAAAAATCTCTTTCTAAATAGCCTACAGAATGGTCATCAGTGCTCTATCCTGAAGACATGGGTTCAGCCTCCCACTCTTCTAGTGCCTGAATGAATATCAGAATCCATTTGTCACCTTCCTGGTTATGTTTTGAAAGGCAGCAGCCAAAACTGGATTCCCTGGCACATTCAGCAACTACTGCCTTCCTACTGAAGAGGGTTGAGCAGGAGTAAGTACTGAAATTCAAGACCAGTAACCAATTCTGGTCATACTGGCAAGAAGGAAGCATCTAAGGAACTATTATTAGCCAGGGAAAGTTACTGACTATTGTCAGTAACTACACTAGCTACTGAGAAAATTAACCCCATCCTGGCTAAAACCAGGACACTATATATTCAAGGTACCAGCTACATCAAAAGACTTGAATAAAACAATTTTGGACCAGTATTTTTGTCTATAAGAACTTTTAAGTATTTTATTAGATTTGTCTTTAAAAGGCTGGTAATTTGAGAAAGAATTATAGAACAGATGTTTATACCAAATGGGCAGGTGACTTTTTCTCCAAAACTTTTCTTGCCTTCTTGATTGTTAGTATCACAGCAATGTCTATCTCTCCTCTGCCTCAAAGTTTCCAATTCTGAATCTCACTTTTGCCTTCCTGAGAGCCCAACTTTTTCAGGAGCAGTCTAGTAACTTCAACAGCTACTAAGCCAATGCAATTCCTGCTTGTTGTGATCAGGTCTACTTTATTTCATGAGCTATATGTAGTGTGTTAAACCTGTAAATACTGAGAAGTGGAGTAAGCTGCAAACTACTTCCAGCAGTTTCATGATAATACTTCTTTCATCATTCCTATACTTACAGATAAGATAGGAGGCAATCCTATCTTAACTTGCATTGATCAGGGTCCCTCACCCCAATGTAAAATTCAACTTGAATTTCATCCATGAATTGTGAATGCTGTGGTCAGCTCCAACTAAACTCAGCTGATTTAGTGTAACTGCCTAGCTGTTCCAACTGGGTACTTGTCCCTGGTTACTTAGAGAAGAGGCAAGTGCTTTATCTCACACACAGTTCCTTAAAGCTTCGTGTGGCTGAAGAGAAATCCTCAACACAATGGCTGAATGTCATGGCAGATCATTTTTAGATAAGAATTGAGACACCTTAAATGACCCTTGCCACTTGTATTTAACATTACTTAAACTACAGGTTTATTTAGTATCAGTGTCTTGCTACACTCAGGATAGTACTGAAGAATTGATGCCTCTACACATTTGACCTCAGCTTCATAATAAAAAGGTTACAGATTGATAATTCCTCTTTTGATACTAAGGTGTTAATATTTTATTTCTAATCACTATAACATGAATTTGTTCCCATTCTTGGACAAAGTACAGCAGATACAGTCATGCAGAAGAATCAACATCAGCACACTAGAGCAATGACTCTGTCAAATGCTGAAGTCCTCAATGAAAGGTCAAGATACAGCTAAACCAAAATAGCAAACAGAATTCCCTGCCTGCCCTGCTGTAGAGTGTTTGTTCTCCTGTCACAGGTCTGAAGGTCTTAGGACCTGGTTGGCCACCGTGCTCAAAGTTAACACAAACTCATGACTTGCTAGTATGAATTTGCAACTTAGATTTACATTTTCCTGACAGCATAAAACAGTTAAGGATTTGGAGCATAATTTAATGCAGATAGCACCACACTTAAGCTTTTAAATGTTAGGGGAATTGATCAAACAGATCAGAGAATGAGAAAACAGGTCAAAAGGGAAATGGGAAACAGGAAAGAAAGTTAAGCTGAGATTTAGTATTTCAGAGCATGCATTGAAGTACCTTTCATGAACTCGCTGAACCTAAATAGGTCCTTGTAGTAGAACACATCTCAGTGTATGAGGTTAAATGTATTTGTTACCCCTAACACAAGGATTCTCTTAGGTAGGATCACTTGAGGCTTTCTTTGTGTTGGGACGACACACTTAAGTAAAAGTGATTTTGTGTAAGTCTTAAGTATGGCATAAAAGGCTAACCATTATAGTTTCTCAACGAACTCCATGCAATTCATAGTGGCTAAAAACAATAGGTCTGCAATCTGTAGGGGATTTAAAATAGGTTGTATCAAGTGAAGGACATGGTAGTATAATTAACTTTCTCCTAGGATCATGTTCGGCATTGAAGAACTAGGGAAAAGTTCGTGTACTTATCCTCACCTGACATTTGAAACTGGTCCCACTGTTTGTACTTTAAACATAAGCCAACTCTTTGAATTAATATTTGTAATAGTTATGGCAGTCATTATCCTCCTAAATATGAGTAGTTTTAAACCTATTTGACTTCTCAGCTGCTCTGAGAAAGTTCCCGTTTATTCAAACAAGCTCAATTGTTCAGACTACTTTACACAACTTTGCTAAACAAAAAATGAAATCTAAGAATGCCAAGACAATACAGATTTCAAACTTAGATTTTTTTTTGTTAGTATAAGCTGTTAGTTACATTGCTGTCAGCAAAAGAATTTCTGAGATACGTTTTGGCTGATATTTTGCAAGGCCACAATAAGCTTGAACCTGCAGCAGAACAATACTCCATTGGGAAGCATCAGAAGGTAACAGCACAGAATAGAATCAATTATTATACTGCATACTTGACCAAGCACAATTTTAATCACAGGATGTCTTCATTTTTCCAGAAACATAAAAAGCAAACCACTTTACATGCTGAGCTATAGCTGTATTAAATAGAGCAATGAAATCAATATGAAAAAATTACTTTGTTTTGAACTTAACACCGATTTACTCACAGAATTCCTTTCATATTTTAATTGCTATTCACTGAAAACATTTTTTTTTAATCAGACTGATGCATCTGAATCTGTGACTTGGGAATAGAGTCAAACTAAGGAAAAAAAAAAGTAAATTCTACCTCAAAGCTGACCTAATAACATTGTAAAAAGGGGCTGAAGGGAACTTTTTTTATTGTAGCTATTCTATTGCGTAGCACATTTGTGTGCCACAGTTGAAGACTGAACTGTATAAATGCTTAGCCAGTATAAAAGATAATGCTATTTTTCAATATGGAGGGAAAAAACACATTTGAAAAATGAGACAATATTCTTAAGTCTTATGTGAAATGCTCCTGCTTGGACACAATCTCATCTTCTCAACTATATTCTCTCGAAAATTAGGTTTTAACATTTCAGTGATGACACTATAATGAAATACAATGCCTGACAATGATCTAAAAAGAAGACACTACAATGTTCTGCAAGAAAAGTATCTCTATTCCTTGGACATTTTTTTCCAGCCTTGCAGAACACAGACCTGAGGTCTATTTAGACACTTTTTTTTGCAATGATGCCTATAGGTGAAAACAGTTTTACATAGGTCCTGTATGAACCAATTTTGATATATGACACACTACAGCATTTTAATCTAGATGTCAAAAATTCAGAATGTATTATGTCTTTCTGTATGTAGCACCATGATATTCATACATGCATAATATTCATTAACACAAAAGAATATGAGATAACAGAGAATTCTGTATTCCACTCATATCTTGCTCCTGCCTTTTTAATCCCTAAAAAATACAAATGTACTTAAAATGAGATGATTATTATAATGTAATGGAGCCTGATGAAGTAAGCAATATTCCACAAGATGGGTTCCAGAAGCCAAGAGTGTTGTGTTTAGGACAACTTTACTCCAGGTGGTTATCAGCTTTCTGTATTTCTGTGTTGGGGTTTTTCTCTTAGGATCCTAAAAAGGATGCATTATTTGCTACCTTCAGGTTAATTTTTCTTTTTAACTGTAAGAGCTTAATTTTTTCAAAGTTTACTCAGAAAATGAAGCATGGTACAACAACCATGCTGCATTTGTTCTGTGATAAACCATATTACAAATCTTCCTAGTATTACTTAGGGATTTTTCACAGAATCAGAATCACAGAATCAATCACGTTGGAAAAGACCTCTACGATCAAGTCCAACCTATGACCTAACACCACCATGTCAGCTAGACCATGACAGTAAGTGACAAGTCTCTCCTTAAACACCTCAAGGGATGGTAACTCCATCACCTCCCTGGGCAGACCACTCCAGAGTCTAATCACCCCTTCTATGTAGAAATGCTGATGTACAGAAAAGCAAACAACTTCTGTGATTTAATGTCTTGACATGACTGATGTAATTGGGATTCATTCTCCCCTCCCTCAGCTCTTCTTTGCTCCTGCAGAATTAACCATGTATCACAGAATCACAGAATAATCAGAGGACCCTTGAGGATCATCTAGTCCAGCTCCTGGCCCCACACAGGACATCCCTGAGAATCACACCATGCACCTGAGGCCATTGTCCAAATGCCTCTTGAACTCTACCAGGCTTGGGGCTGTGACAGCTTCCCTGGGGAGCTGTTCCAGTGCCAAACCACCCTCTGGGTGAAGAACCATTTTCTAATATCCAGCCTAAACCTCCTCTGACACAGCTTCAAACCATTCCCTCAGGACCTGTCACTGGTTGCCAGAGGTCAGTGCCTGTCCCTCACCTCCTTTTGTGAGGAAGTTGTATACAGTGATGAGGTCTCCCCTCAGTCTCCTCTTCTCCAGGCTGAACAGACCAAGTGACCTCAGTCACTCATCATATGGCTTCCCCTGAGGCCCTTCACCATCTTCATTGCCTCCTTTGGACACTCTCCAATAACTTAGTATCTTTCTTATATTGTGGTGGCCAAAACTGCACACAATATTCAAGGTGAGGCTGCACCAGCACAGAGCAGAGCAGGACAATCACCTCCCTCGACCAGCTGGCAATGCCCTGTCTGATGCACCCCAGGACACAGTTGTCCCTCCTGGCTGCCAGGGCACACTGCTGACTCATACTCAACTTGCCATCAACCAGGACCCACAGGTCCCTTTCCATGGCACTACTTTCCAGCACATCATTCCCCAGTCAGTACATACAGCCAGGGTTGCCCCACCCCAGGTACAAAATCCAGCACCTGCCCTTATTAGGCTTCATATAGTTGGTGACTGCTCAGCTCTCTCATTTGTCTAGGTCTCTCTTGCAAGGCCTCTCTGCCTTCAAGGGAGTCAACAGCTCCTCCTAATTTTGTATCATCTCCAAATTTACTTAACAGTCCTTCAAGTCCTGTGTCACAGTCATTTATGAAGATACTGACGAGCGTGTACTTTGCAACCTTTGTTATCTATACACTTAGTAAATCACTGGACATCATAAAGAGGAAAGGTGAAAACCTCAAGACTTTGCTATAAACAAATTGTGACCGATTTGTGTCCCCTCTGATAGAGGTTTTAATACTTTTTTTCTGCATGCATGGGTGGGAGGGAGGCAAATGAGCTGCAGTGCTATTTGGGTTTGTCGGCTGCAGTTGCAAACCACCACCACTTGCTAGAACAAGGGTTCTAGCAGTCCTGGATGCTGGAACCGTATTTATATATATACATACATATATATAATGTGCGAATATATAATATATATATGCATACATATATATCGTCTGCCTCGCTGCAACGCCCAGCGCACCGCTCCCAGAGCTGACCCCGGGGCTGCACGGCAGACTGCGGCGATTCGCCTTGCCCAAGGTC
>NW_008653511.1:0-5178 GCF_000695815.1 Acanthisitta chloris | reverse complement strand
TGATTCTATGACTTACAGGGCAGTAGGCACTCCCAAGGCATCTCAGCTTCGATGCAGTGTTGTCATGTCTGAGGCTCTCTGGGGGACAGAGAGCACCAGAGGCAGATTGAAAACATTCATTAATGCTATTGCAGCAGAGGAGGCCAGACATTAAAGTATATATCAAGCACAGTTTTTAACCTTTTCAGTCATGGAACTTGTGCTGAAAACTGCTACCATTCTATGGCATTATTGATGACAAGGATAAGGAGTAATGGGTATAAGTTGAAAGAGGCAAAATTTACATTTGATGTTAGGAAAAAGTTTTTTCCTCTGAGGGTGGTGATACACTGTCCCAGGTTGCCCAGGGAGGCTGTGGCTGCCCCAACCCTGGCAGTGTTCACAGCCAGGTTGGATAAAGCCTTGAGCAACCATTTTCTGGTGTTGGGACTAGATGGTCTTTAAGGTCCCTTCCAACCCCTTAGCATTCTATGAGTTTGTGATTCTAAGAACAGTGATTTTGGCTTAAGAGGTTCTTGGAAAATTTGCAAAGATAGTTCAAAACTTGTCAGCTGATTTTATTTTTCTCCACATTTTTTGTCATCTTTTGGGGTTTTATGAAGTATTAAAAATTTTATTTAATGTCTGTGTTATGTTCTGTGAAGTAAATATATCTCTAAAATAAAGATGGTTTGAAAGATGGGGTTTTTTGCTTTGTCTGTATTTGCACCAAAGATCTGTTTTCTGTAAAGCTTATGTCTGTTTTAACTTACACAGTCATTTTGACAAATTCACTGTATTGATAGCTACTTAAGAATAGTTTGCTACATTGTGTATAAATAGCCTGAGGAATATTTGGAAAGTGGCATAAATATTTTCTAATATCAGGCAAAAAGCCTTGCATAGCCTGAGTTAAGTAAATCCCACGTTCAAATGCCATCATTGTTGGAGGAAACCTGAGCATAATTCCTCAAATGGTAATTGGGCTTTTCATGCATCTGAAATGTTTTTATTCCTCACGTTGTGTTCAGATGCTGGAGGTTCTGCAGGGTTCAGTCAAGCATGTGGGAATACACACATGTGCATGCACACGTGCTCACACACACAGAGTTCCTAATTCTATCATCTTTTTGTTACTGTCTTGGTACTTTCCACACATTGACTTCCACTGTTTCACATTGGAGTGTGAACATCCTGGGGGGGCATGCTTTTATGTTTTAAGTTACTCAGAATTTCCATCTGCTTTTACTTGACTTGTGGTTGTGAAGATCATGCTTGGCCCATGGGATCTTACACAGTGCCGAGAGGATGTGGAGTTTTGTCAGCCAGGGAAATATGTCTGGCTTTTTTTTTTTTTTTGCTCTCTCTAGCAGCTTTCATATGCTTCTCTTCTTGTGTGGTCCCACTAAACTGAGTATATTTAACAGAAATACTCTCCCTCTCTATCTTCTGTGTGCTGCTGTCTTTTAGGCAGACTGTATGAGAAACCTGAGATCCAAAAAATGTTAGTCCTGACTGAAAACAAGGTAGTGTTACACAGAAAGGTACTTTAATAGTTGCACATTCCAAATTTATAATAGCATTCCACATTCTGGTTATAGACAAGTCTTAGTGCAGTTACCAATAAACATCCCACTTATATCTTTGTTGAATGTTCTGTGCTTTCTTTTTTTTTTGCAGGCACTTCTACAATCTACAGTTCAGCAGCAAGAAGCAGCTATTGAAAAACAGTATATACTGGCAATTGAAAAACACTCTCACAAGTGTGAAGAGCTTCTTAATGCTCAGGTATGGATCTTCATAGCAAAAATCTTCATTTTCTTCACTGTTTGAAAAAAGAAACAATGAACATATATGGTCCTCAAATAAAATAATCAGCCTTTCACCTTGTGTCCTCAGCATACCTGTTCAAAAACACACAATAAACAAGGACACTTCATCTCTTGGGATCAGAGGTGCTCTATAATGTTGAAACCTGCTTAGAATAGATTCAAGAAGAGTGTAGCACTGAGCAACTTAATACTTACTCCTTTAACAGCTGCCATTTTCAGCACTCTTGGAGAAACCATGCAATTTTTTTAAAATTAGGCAGTTAAAGGCATGATTTGATTGTATTGGATTGGCAGAAATTCTTGGTCCAAATTTTTTGATGGTTATCTTTATTAAGTGCTAGATATAAACATCTGTTGTCCACCCCTATTTTTATTTCATAGAAAACTTAGGTAAAAAATCAAAACCTAAGATCCCCAGAAATATACATACATGAATAGGCCTGGAATTGGTTCATTTAGCATGACTTGAGTAAAAGCACATGCATAGCAATTATTTGGAATCACATCATTTACTGATGTGTATTGAGTGGTGTAAACCTGGTTTGTTATCAATAATATCTTGGTTTGACTTCACTACAGCTCTTGAATCAAAATAATAATGACTACTAGTGTACAAGTTTAAAAAAAGAAAAAATAATTTGCTAATAGTGCCCTGAAGTCATTTGCATTGCAGTTAGCAATTACCTCTGAAGTAGCATTAGCAACAATTCTGTTAAAAAAGCAAAGGATAATAGTTTGGGTTTTTTTGCATTTTCTTGGGGCATATTAGACCTCAATACATCAAAACTCCACTTGAAGTACTCCACCATTTCCAAAAGTGTTTTGGGACCATTTCACTGTTCTGACCACATCAATTCACACTTAGGGCAAACATGTTAAATATATAAGCTGCTGTCTAAACAGTTTGAAGGAAAGATGTAATAACTTGGAGAAAACAATTCCATCATGAATGAGGACACTGTTGCACAGAATTACAGTGACTTGGTGATTGCTGTAAAACTCTGCCTTAAAAACAAGTAAAAATGAATTTTAAAAAACTGGTTTGTGTTTTTGAAATGAACATCACATCACATGGAACGGTGACTTGGGAAGATAAACACCATCACTCCAGATGTCCCTCCTTCCTCCTTCTTCCCCTACTTTCTATACTGAGCATGATGTCCTATGGTATGGAATATCCCTTTGGTCAGTTTGGGTCACCTGTCCCAGCTGTGTCTCCTCCCAATCTCCCATGCATCCTCAACTTCCTTGCCAGTGTGGCAGGACAGAAGACAGAAAAGGTAATCTCTGCTCAGCAATAACAAAAACATCTCCATATTATCAACCCTGTGTTCAGCACAAATCCCAAACATAGCCCCATACTAGCCACTGGGAAGAAAATTAACTCTACCCCAGCCCAAACCAACATAGCTTCTTTTCTTCTACTTAGTTAAGCATTAAGGATGTGCCTTAAGGATGTGTTTCCTGCAGTTTTCCTTTGTAGAGAGCACAGAACATAGACTTATATTGTGTGCTGAAATTGTTTCCATGGTTTAAGGAGCCAGGAGAACTACTAGTGTATTTGCTGAGAGAGAACAGTACTGAAAGTGTCATACAAAAAGGAAAGAACTCAAGAACTCAGTTAAATGCTTCCTCTCCACTCTTGCACACTGGTATTTTTCCTGGTCATTTGATGTGAAACTGTGAACCAAATCTCACGTTTGTAGATGCAAAATCATTTCAGACAATTAGAGTTACCCCCATGTCCTTCTTTCTTTTTCTGTTCTACTTTATTGTGATGTTGGCTGTCACTTGTATGATAAAGAGTAGTTCAAAATCTGTTGGATGGTGCATGAAATCTTTTGCCCTTTTTTTTGAGGCACACTCAGAGAAGTACTGGTTTATCTTCAATTTGAAAACAATTCGCTGAAAGGTCAGTCAGAAGTGCCATTTGTTAGAACTCTGTTCTTAAAAATTAAGGATGATTTCAAGAACAGCTTGTGGACAAGCAGAAAACAGGTGTGGCAATAGTCCTGAGCTGCTGGAATGTGAGCAGTACCTTCCCTTCTCCAGTGTTTGGATGATATGCTTTGATGTGTTTTGCATAGCCTTTTGTGAAAAGTACCAATATGTCCCCTGACAATTCCTAAAATGGCAAATATAAGAAGTACTTTTCTTGTATAGCAAGTGATTGTTTGTATGCCAGAGGAAAATATTTCATTCAGCAATTTAGTTCCATAGTCAGGAGGTATAATTTTCTGTGACTTCAAATACTGGTTTTATACTTCCTCATAGTAGATTTCTACAGTGATGTTTATATATGTTCCTATAATAATGCTTATTTTATGAACTTTGAGTATTTTTTTCTCCTCCTGTAAACGAAAGAGGTTCTGTATTTTTCCTATCTAATGGCAGTAATTGTGGAATCTGTGCAATGCCTGATCTTGAAGGGAGCATATGCAAACTAGATTCTTAGAGAACTGTGAATATTTGCAGTTTCAGGAGACATTAGCCAATTTTTGCAGTGAAGGTAGTAATCCTGAACAGTTGCAGACTGAAAAAATGAAGACTGCTGTGGGTATAACCTTTCTGGTTCATTAATTCCAACTATGATAGGTTTGGAAATCCTTGAAAGTAATTGGTATGTCCCCTTCTTTGGGCATTTCCTCTCAGTTCTCAGAAATCTTGTAGTTTGGTGCTGTGGAAATATTTGTTTATTCATTCCCTTCAAAACTCATTGCTGTTATATTTTCATCAAATTCACATAGCTCATCTGCATTTATCTTTTCAGCTCTGCTGCTCTCCTGCCAAGAGTGAAGCTACACTTGCTCAGAACTTCTTTATTCTCTGGTAGTTCCTGGTTATATACAAAGGGGGAAATTATTTATTAGAATCCTATTGCCAGTTTGAGTAATGAATTCCTAAATTCAAAATACCTCCTTGATTTCTGTGTAGAGAGAGAGAATTAAAAGGAAAAGATCAAGAATCAGTTGTTCCTGAGCTGGGAAAGCTTTTGGTTTGTTTCTTTGCTTGTTTTTTTTAAACCCTGAAAAGGATTTACCTTTTCCAGGATTCACCCTGCTTGAGCAGGGAGCTGGGACCAGATGACCCACTGTGGTCCCTTCCAGCCTTACCCATCCTGTCATTCTGTGAAAAAGTCTGATATATCCTTGCTCTGTATTTCAGTTTTGTGTGTGTTTGTTAGCATAGAAAACACATAATCACTGAGTGATTCTATGGGTGCTTTTATTGAAGAGCTCTGGGAGTTGGGGTACAGACCCAAATCTGACTCCAACATGGATCAGAGATGGAGCCATTTTTATACTCTTCTCTTACATAACCATGGTAGAATCATATGTTAATTACATTACTATTATTCTATTGATTT
>NW_008653510.1:120977-123391 GCF_000695815.1 Acanthisitta chloris | reverse complement strand
TAATAATCAGACCCCAAAATAAGAAAAGTGCCTTGTGGCTTATACAATTTCCCTCTGTACATTACCTCAGCCCCTGTCAATCTTTTCCTACTTTTTCTCTAGGATTACTGGGGGAATGGGTGTGCAACTGCTCATAAGAAAGGACAACAAATAGTCTATTTGTTGAGCAAAACAATTTAGATTTTAAACTGTTCTGAAAATTTTAAAATTGAATTTTAAAAATTTAAAGAATTTTTTTTACTCAAATCTGGAAGTCTTTGTGTTTTCCTTTGAAAATATTTGCATGAGTAAGATCTACAAAAGAGATTAAAGAAGATTTTAATGTGAAATAAAATTTTTTTTTCTGAACCAGAATGAAATTCTATTCACATTAGATGACTGAGGAAAGAAAGTTATTTTGCTCTATTTGCACTCTATAAGCCTCCAAAATGCATTCCTTAGATCCCATTGTCACTAAGTGTGTTGGAAGCTATTTATTTCAGACAAGAGGTAACTCCATGTCCTGTGAAACTACTTCAATGGCAATAAATAGACCCCAATTTTGGAATGCTTCTTTTGTCCAATGATTACATCACACAGTGCTGCTCCTGCTGCACTGGCAGATTGGCTTCCCAATATATTATACTGCCTTGTGTAATGCACATCCTCAAAGTCAGTTGTGGCACATAATATAGGGCAATGCACCAATAAAGGAAGGACATGATTTTGAGTTTGGAAGTCTTGACCTATAAACGTGTCCCTTTATGATTGCTGTTTGCCTTCAGCAATTCTGTAGTTTTCTAATCTGGCACAATTTTTTGGTTGCTGTTTGCTTTGGGTTATTATTTTTAGAAAATATTTGAGAAGTAAATAAATGAATATTTTTCCGTGGCTTCTGTTTTGAAATACGTAGTTCCTCAGTTGAGGGGTAACGACAACATCAAACACAAATTAAGGCACTATAACTGAGGACATAATAGATATTTAGGGTTTCTACAGCCTCTCCATATGTAGTGAGTGTGAGTTTAACAAGCCAAGGCTGTTAAAAATGTGCTCAGATCTAGCAGAGGATATATAGTGAGACTATCCTTTACTAAAATGCTTGATCCTCGTGAATAGCAAGGATATTAACTTAACTAATGATCCTTTAAATGGGTATGTAAAATATAATTTAAGCTACTTCCAACATGCAAAAGAGAAGCATCATTTGTTACTGCCAAGCTCACTGGCATGTGGAAATCAGAAAATCATTAGCCTTGATAGAAATAGTTTAATACAGCAGGGAAGAGAACACATTATTTAGAGCAGTTAAATGACAATTGATGCAACTGCTGGCAAAATGCAGAAAAATGAGTGTGATTTAGCAAATGATAAATACTGCACTTCGAACTTATGCATGCAAAAAATGAAAATCTTTCCTCATTATACTATATATTTTGCCTAGGAGACAAACTTTTCTAAAATGCAGCATGCATCAACCCTGATTTTTATAACTTTATTTCCAGACAAGCCTCATTCTTCCTTTGCCCATTGAATGCCCTATATCTACATAAGGAACAATGTACAGGTTCCACCTCTCATTCCATAACTGTGGAAACACATTAAGAAAGCTTTTCACACTGTTTCAGCATTTACTAGTAGCATCCTACTGTCTTCTTGCAGGTGACATCAGCTGGCTCTGGTGTGAGGTTCACCAGGGAACAAAGCAGCTCCTTACATGTACAAAAAATTATTTTGTGAATCTCTGGGAGAGATTTTACAGAGAACGTAAGTGTAATTTCAACTTTCTTAAAGGCTTCTTTGTACAGTAAGGACAGTGTAAAGTGACATCAGGATAACTGAGAAGCAACTGGAGTCTGCTCCCTAGAGCAAAGCTGTGTGTACTGCTCAGGGCAAGCTGAGGCAACAAACGCCTCGTTCAGTACTGGGGGAATGTAGCTGCATAAAAATTCAGATTAGAAAGGGAAAAATTACAGCAGTATACACTCATCCTCTCTCTACCTATTTATCTTTCTAGAAATACAAAGAAAAAAGCGTTCCCCTAAAGAAAGAAACTCAGACACCATACACACACACACACACACACACACACACACACAAAGCTATGCAGTTCTTAGCAGAACTCACTGTGTACTTGTCAAATATGCTTTTCTGTGTCACTGAATTTCCCTGCAAAGACAGGTTGCAATGTCAGGTTTGTTACTATGCCTGTCTCCTTTGGAGATAGTAATGGGCATATGTGCTGGTTTGAACTGAAGTAGAGTTAACTCCCTTCACAGAGGCTAGTATGGGGCTATGTTTGGGTTTTGTGCAGAACACAGAGTTGATAATGCAGAGATGTTTTTGTTATTGCTGAGCAGAGCTCACACAGAGTCAAGGCCTTTACTGCGATCCGTACTGCCACACTGGCAAGGAAGTTGGGGATGCATGGGAGA
>NW_008653510.1:108468-120810 GCF_000695815.1 Acanthisitta chloris | reverse complement strand
AACACCTCCTGTCTGTGGGAAGCAGTGAATTAATTCCTTGTTTTGCTGTGCTTGTGTGTGCAGCTTTTGCTTTCTCTATTAAACTGTCTTTATCTAAACCCATGAGTTTTTGTAGCTTTTACCCTTCTGATTCGCTCCCCCATCCCGTTGGTGGGGCACTGTGTGAGCGGCTGCATGGTTCTTGGCTCCTGGCTGGGGTTAAACCACAACAGCATAGCTATGTGGTTTTAGGGACATCTACCTGAACTTGAAAGAGCTTTACCTATACTGTTGGGTTGGTGTGACATTCCTGCATTGCTGTGGCACAGGACACCAACACTTGGCCCGTTGCTCTCCATCTCTGTTTTTGTCTTTAATGGCATAGTGCCTAATTTTCTTACAAAGAGAAAGAAAAGTGGTTTAAACACATGTGAGTATTGCCTGGGCATCTATAGAGGTTGGTGGATTATACAATCTTCTGTCAGCTCTGATAGTGGGTGAAATATGACAACAGATTCTTGCCTGGCAGGTTTGCATATATGAAGTCACTCTCCTATGTAATATTGATACAATTTTATTGCACTAATACATATGGTAACATCAAATTGATACCAGGGGTTTTGTTTTACATTAAGACTGTTTAGTAAAGGGGAAAATGTTTACACCAATACATCAAAATATTGGTTTTGGCTAAAAATATCTTGTCCTCTATGAAATCACTCGAAGTAAGGCCACTGAATAGAAGGAAAAGTGAATAAAGGCAAGTAAAAACCTTTTATCAGTGCCAGATTTTTCTGGTCATCTATACACAGTATGTTCTGGGTTTTTGTTTTTGGGTTCCCTCCCCTCCCCCTTATTGCATATATTTGTCATCTTAGAAGTCCTTAGAGAAAACAATTTGAAGGTCCTTTAGAGCTATGGTGGGAGTGTATAACTGAGCTCAGTTTTTACACCTCTAGACTCCCCTTCTCTCCCATGTAATTTTTTTAAAGTATGACGAATAAATATCTTTCTAAATTGTGGGTTTTGTGAAATCAAGAGACCATGAAAAAAAATCTGATTTTAAAGCTTTTGCTGGAAATCAAGGAACAACAAAATCAATATAAATAATGGATAAAAGCATAATGCTGTTTCCTTGATATTTTGAGGCATTTAAATAACTATTGTAAATCCAAACCCAGTACATGTAAAATATCCAATGCTCTTCACATCTACAGAAGAATATGACTCATTCTAGCTATATAATCTATTTAATAGATGGACTCAGAAAAGATTGAAAAAAAGGCACTTGACCCATACATATTTAAACTATACCTCCTTGCCACTACAATGAGCTGCAGTTATCAGGATGTGTCAGTAAGATTCTTATTACTTTGTCTGCAGTTTTGTGAGTGTAATTGAGGTGCATATCATTGTGTTTAGACATCTGACTGCTCATCACAATTTGGAAGCTCTGGGGAAGAGCCCATAAATCAGACAGCTTATGCTAAAGATTTTTTTGAAACATGTAAGTAGTTCAGAGCTCAAGTAATTTTAAAAGTTAATGGGCTCATAGCAGGTTTTTTTTTTTCAAAGATTCCTCTCTCAAGGTCTAAACCTTTTGTGATAGTTATTTATTTTTTCATCTGAAAGTATTACCTGCCAGAATTTTCTGCAGCCATTGTGGCTTGGGATTGACAATATCCAGGAAATTTGTCACTTTGTATGGTATAAATCATCTGTCTCTCTAAATTTTTGGAAAATGGTATGCTGGGGCAGTGAGCAATGTTCTGGTTCAAATTGTGCTGATCAAATGCTTGATCTGAGCAACCAAAGCAATATAAAACCTAACACATTTGTTCTCAGGCACAAATGGTGAATATCAGAGAAGTAAAGAAGACAGACAAAGGTTTCAGGACTTTTTTGAATGAGCAGATTACAGATGGAGAAATATATTTTTATGGCATCAGTACATAGTGCCATTTACTATTCAAGTCCAACAGAAAAAAAGGCTGAAGTATAAGGTGGAATGTGATGTATATTCATCTACAGAGACAAGGCTGTGCTGCTGCATTTGTCAGGATGTTGCCTGCAGCTTCTGTGTAAATTGGATCAGACCAAAATGAACTGAGAGTAGTGTCTGATTGTACCATAGCAAAAATCTGCACGGCAGAACAGTATTCAGGAATCGTAATATGATGCTCATGTTTTAATCTCTCCTTGTGCTGTAAGTGCTGGGCTTGATCACGGTGTATTCTATGGAAGTGCCTGCCTGACTTCTGCTTCTTCCTCCCTTAAGCCTCCCAAGTAATTTTGAATGTCTTCTTGCAAGGCTTCTGAAAACAAATGCCATCCAGGAGCAGCCTGTGTGCCAGTGTGGATGGAGAGGCTGTGTCTAAACCATGAGCATGAGCTGTCATTGAAACACACCCCAGTTGGTTGAGTCTTCCTTGGATGATTATGATCAAGTGGTGTAGGATGGAAAGAGAAGGGAAGAAAACTACAAGAATGTGTGCAATCCTATAGTTTCTGCTTATGCTTCCTCTTTTGTTGCCTTCTGTTCTTTGAAGGCTTTTTGCTCTCAGTATTTTGACCTAGAGTTTGAAAAAAATATGTCAAATTATTTTATCATTATTACTCCTTTCTTTTCCTAACAGTGCTTTTATCAAAATATCCCTGCTAGAAGCTTGAGTCTATTCACTCCTATTGTTATAGAGAAACAAAATTGATGTTTGAGATTGTTTCTTTGAAATGGAATCGTGTGAAAATGGTTTAGAAGTCAGAAGTGGTATAAACATTGCAATTAAAACAGTATTTACATTGATATTGGTTTTGCTTGTCAGATTCTGCTACTGCCTCCCTTATTTGATCACATTTACTTTTCAAGCTGTACAAGTGGAAAGTGGTAGAAAGTGGCTGTAGTGCTCTAGAAATCTGTAAAGCTTATTTAAAATTGTTCCTTAATGGAGAATAATAGTCCAGGTTACTTTTTTATCTTCTCTTGCACTTTAGCACAAAATGTGTCATGTATTGCTCACATAAGTTCATGGCTAAGTTATATGCAGATTCAAGTAGAACTCATGAGTGTTTTTGTAGCTGTGGATAAAAGTGTCAATAGATGTTGCAGGTTAAACCAGAACTGCAATAGCAGAGAGTCCTTCATGTTTGAGCACTGACATTCCCCATCATCAACTGGATTTCTCTCACATCCAAATAAGAGCTTTAGGTTTTGTTATGGACAAAATATGTTTTGATGAACTTTCTTCTGACAATGGCAGTGAATGCTTGAAAACTGGGTCCATTTTAGGGAAGTACATATTCTTATAACGATTTCAATGTAACTTTTTAATCACAGAAATATTAAGTTCTTCAGCTTGCTTTGAATAAAATGAAGAGTCTGCTTGGACTTAAGCAAGTCATAGTTACAGTGCAAACCTGTCAGAAAGAAGTGATTCAGAATAAGATGGGTGGAAGGTCCTGGACATATGCTTTTCCTTAAATGTCTGTTCCTCAGATGCTGGGGGTTTTGTGATCTGAACAAAAATAAACTCCAAGAGTTTAAAATGTCTGTTTTTCTATGCTTTCACAACTGAACTCTCTTGAGGAGTGTGTGCTAGAGCAATTGTCAGTTTTATTTAATACTCTACGTGTGTTGGGTGGGAGGGAAGCTGACTGTTTTAGCTTATGAAGAGTATGGGGGAGTTATTGAGGTTGTCTTCCCTTAATTTCTGGCAAAACATGACACCTGTTTGTGCAATAAGAGTGTGTCAAATTGGAGCTGCTTACCTGAAACAACTTCATCTTGCTATGACATATTGAACTTGAATTTAAGTGGAAGTTTTCCTGACCAAGCCAAGGAAGTCATGCACACTGGGAGCAAGGTGTGATGGCTGGCTGGGGGCTGAGCTGAGATGTCTGGGAAGAATCTTTCTCTGAGAATGGGACTTGGCATTTTTTCATGTAAAAGCCTTATGGACAAGGTCATGTTTCAAGTATGGTGAGGGCTTATGTGAGGTTCTTCTCCTTTTAGGCTTTCTTGTGTGCCTCTGGAATGTGGTCATTGAAACAGTCATGCTGCTCAGTCAGAGGCTGGAGCATGTGTGAGTACTTGCATTTTGTAGCACTCTCTGAACCTTTCCACCTCTGGTTGTGTGCCTAAATGAAAGGACCAGATAGACTTATTGCATTAGAGTGAGTTTCTGAAAGGTGAGCAGCTGGGGGAAACACATCCAAGTCAAGGAGGTAAGATAAGATACGGCAAGGAACGAAAATGGATGATGTGAAAGGAAACACAGCGGCAAACGACTCAGAGCCAACATGAGGGGCAGCCCAGCTACTTAATCACTGTCAACTGTTAGTCTATAATTAAATTATAAATCCAGAGGGTTTGGAATTCTATCTTCATTTGTAACTTTTCCTGCAGATAATAGAAGGTTAGCTATCACGTTAGGTTTTGTTCTAGGCTGACATTTGAAAGTTGGTATCTTTTTATCTGTATATATTTATGCATAGATATAGATATGTGTGTATTTAGATGAAGGCTGTTACATATATTTCCTAGTTAAATAATAAAATATTGAAATAGTCTATCAGGTCTTGGTATTCACTATAATTCATGAAGGTAATAGTGGTTGTAGCAAAGGAAAAAAGCATTCCAGTTTCTCCTACAGTTGATGTAATTAACAAGTTAATGCTGCTTCTAGCTCTGCTATCCTGATTCTGTCTGTGTAGACTGTTGAATACTTGGAGATTAGACAAGACTATAACTGTTACATTCCTTTTCCACAAATACATATGGGAAATATGTGGCATGCACTTATAAATGATAGAAGACTTTCCCTATAACCCAGTGTCCTTGTTTCTACAGCAACTCTGAGCCTGGTTCTAGAGAGATGATAAAAAGTCAAAGTATGTTGACACCTTATCTGTGTGTTAGATGGTGATGCACTAATGCAGTTACAGTGACAGCAGCAATACCTGGTGCTTGTGAAAATTTAAAGATGGGATTTTTGTTTTTAACATGTATCTAGTATTAGTTCCCAAACTACCTATCCCATCCTCTGCATATGTATGAGTACTGATGAGTAATTATTTACTTGATGAGTAATTACACTGCTTACTCTACTAAGGGCTCCTTACAAAGTATCATATTCATAAGACAAGGAACTGAAAACATCTAAGTAATGTTTTTTCTGGTTATCTTTTCCATTTCCATCTCTTGTTATGTGAAAATGTCCATTTACTGCAACACCAACTGTGAGAAACTGCTGCAGTGGCAATGAACAAGAATAGTTTCAGTGTGAGTATAGTAATAGAATAATACCTTTTGTAGATAGTTGCCAAACAATTAAAACAAATCCCTAATTTCTCACAGTTAGTTGTATATTTCATATTTCCTCTTGAATTAATTGCAGAGGGAACCAGCATAGTGAGTTCTCTTGCCTCTGAAGATAAATAGAATATACTTTCACATTACTTGCAATTAAAAAGATAAGTGAGAATGTTCTATGTGGAAAACTTTATTTAGATCATACACTATGACATATTATCTTCAAAATGGGTCTTTATTTGTTCTGGTGCTCATGGAACTACTCTTAAAAGTAGGCAATGTGGGTTACTAAATTAAAGTATGGTAGTTCATGATGAATAAAGAAAGATAAAGAGAATGGTGAAAAAATTGCATATGCTCAATCAAAATAGAAAATTTAACAGCCAATGACACATACTCTCAAAATATTATGCATATGATGGAGGTGGTTGAAGCTTTATTAGGTTAGGAATTCCTGTTTCATATTGTGTTTAGAAGCGTTTGGGATTTTTTGTTTCTTGAAAGGATGTATTTACAGCAGTAAATTCCTGATTCATTAGAGTTGCAGGTATGGCACAGTGCACATAAAGGTGATAACTATTTCATTTAGCATCTTATAGAAATTTATCTGAAGCAACCTTCCACAAATGTTGCATAGTTATCAGAATCATTTTGCCATACAAGCTTGATTGTGAAAGCTGACAAAAGGACAATGGTAACTAACATTTCTAAACTTCCTTTAGAAGAATCCTGCAGTGGAAAACAAAAGCATTTTCCTTCTAATATATGAAATGAGTAAAATAAACTGTAATTTCTTTTTTTTTTCTCTTGCTTCTGATGCCTTAGGATGTTTACTTTGTGTGGTCCTCCACTGACATGAATGGGATTTGCCATAGAACCTAGAAAGTAAGTGTGAAGAGCCAATGTTTACAGTAGTTAATAAACAGTGCTGCCATTTAATAATTTCATTGGAAAATCACTTAATGCCATGATGTACTCAAAGATACTGTTAGATTGACCCTGTAGTGGAATAATAGCAGAAGTGTGGTTAAACCCATTTTAAGTGCCAAGTCTGAAAGTCTAAATTCAAGGAGCAATCCTGAAAAAAATAGCAAAGACAGTGCAGCTCAGAGTTTGAGAAAGGCTGAAAATGAGAAAACTGTTGGTAAAACTGGAGCTGCTACTGCCTGCTGCAGTAAGCTCTTTGGCTTTTCTGGCTTCTGTTATTCCCAGTAGGATTCTGTAGACATCTGACTGGAGATTGGAAGGCGATACAGGATGACAGTACAAGAATATAAAAATTACTAGTGAGTTGCTGAGAACATCTTTATACCACACAAGGCATTTTGGGGTCTTGGGGTTTTTTTTTTTTTTTTTTTATTATTATTTTCTTTGGTAGGTGACAGATTTTGTTTCTTAGGAATAGTTCAAAATGGTCATCAGGTCAATTAAATTCTGACGTGTCTTTTCACAGGGGTTGTGTGAAATCTTAGCTTTTCCAGCTGAAGAGCTGATCATACAGAGCTTTTGTGTAGGCAGGAAAATTAAAACAAAACATATTCTTATCACCCCCAGCAAATATTTATTGTTTAGTTAAAGATTTAAAAATGGACACATTGAATTTGTCCCTGGAGTCTGGCTTTGGAAAACTGCAGTTGCTTTACTGCCGTTTTTATTCTAATCAAAATTGTCTGCTTTAGGGAAGATCAATTAAGAGTCACCTTCCCCCAAGAGTCTGGAGGCAGATTTTGCAAATTAATCAAGTTTCCAAATACCACTGTGAAATAGGTGGAATAATACCTCTCTTACAAATGAGCAAAGTGACACACTTCAGTCACATGCCTTGCTCAAGGTCATCCAGTTAAATTGGTGGCATAACTCATTAAAAATTTTCCAGTTCCTTTTTACTGTATCCATTGGAGCACAAAGTCTCCAACAATTTCCTCTGTACCCAGTGAAAGTCGAATACTCTTTATTTGAAGTCCCTTGTTTCTGTAGGTGGTGTAGGTGCTATAGGTAGGTGGCCAATGCTTCCATTAATGTCAACAGCTCGGGTTTTTAAACTGGTTTGGTTTTTTTTCCTGTTGACTCATTCAGCCTGACTCAAAAGGTGTAAGTCATTTGGTGTTTTAAAGGTCTGCTTTGAGAATTTCCCAAATCGCCCTCTCCAACTTCTGGGAAGCATTTTGCTGTTTGAATGACACTGAGTTAGTGACTTACCTGTCACACCTTTCAGAGGGTTTTCACAGCAAACCACTAGAAAGTAAAATGACTTTATGGTCCTATAATTGTTCTTATCAATTTTAATGCCTGACAAAAATCTGGCCATTGAATTGGCTAATATAGAAGGGAGAAATTCCAGACCATGCTTGTTTTCTGATGCTGACAGTTAATGCTGCCCTCATTTTGGCACTATTTATTAGTGAGATTTTTCAGTTTTCCTTATTTTTGTCATCCATTCATTTCTTTGCTTGATGCTCTTTCAAAACTGTGACACTCTGTCTCTGGCTGACAGGACAGGTGAGTTTTAGTCCTTAAGGAATACTCCTTCCTGCCTCAACAGAGGAGTATGGATAGAAATCCTCCTCTAGAGAGACTGAACATATCATTTCTTTGACGTGCTTAGCCTTTGCTGACCAGACAGACACCCAGGAGCCAAGGTGTGCATCTGGGTGACAGTGTATTACCCTCTCATTGCTCTCTCCCCACCTCCAGCCTGTTGTCCCTTCTCCTGGAAGAAGAGTTTTACTTCCACATATGAAGGATCAGAGATCGTGTCTTGGGTGCTTTTACTCAAAACTTCAATTATTTAAAATATCGTTTGAGCTCAATTTGACAGTTTTGCAATATGAGCTATTGTGACTGCAATTGTTGCATCAGGATTTATGAAAACTGAGCTCAGCCCCTGCCTGAGCCTACTTTCTGTGGATTGATTGGCCATATTGTTATTTAGCATCTGACAGAGCACGGAAGAATATTAGGCATGAAACATTAATCAGGAAATTATGCATTGCTTTCACAATTAATGTGCAACTGGACTTTACTTTGTAATATTGTATTAGCTCTTAACATGCAAATTATTGTAGGTAATTACCTCATTTTTCAGTGGCCATTTGATGGATTGAAGTTTCATGCAGAATGTTCAGTGTAATTTAAAGACTTGCAATGATTTGCTTCTTTACTTTTTCATAAGAATCTTAGCTTTTCTTTACCATACATCAGGCATGAAGAGCCTACAGCACTGTAAAATCTAATGTATAAAGTTCAATTTTTCAATTCTTTTAAGCTCCAGAGCTGGCAGTTTGGTCAAGTGTTACAGTAAAGATGTCTTTTGCTGCAGTATGTTGAAAAGAAAAGAGACTTGCCCATGATTCTATTTTTAGCACACAAGTCAAGCTGCCTTTGTACCATCTGCCTAAAACAAAAGTGAAACAGTAGTCTAACATATTATCCTTTTTATGCCATAATACATGAATATATTGTATTCAATAACCTGTGATCAGTCAAGTAATAATGCTTCAAAAGGAATAATAGAATTACACTATTAAACATTAAAATGCTTCAGCAGTTTCAAATTTAACAGTCCTGAGTGCTTGGGTTTTTGTGTGTGTCTGAGATGTATACAGTTTCCCATTACTACATGTCAGGAAGGCATTATCATAACAAATACAATCTATTAGAAGGTCTCTGGCCTATGGAAATATTTTGATGTATGTGAATAACTCTGAAAATTTAGGTAATTCTTTCTTCATGTTTTCTGATCTTACATGTCAAAGTCACAAGTATTTATTGTGATCTTTTCTGTTCAAAATCCTGCTCTTCTAAAACAGCTCCTCCATAAAAGTCAGGCAATGTAAAATTGAATGCCTATATTTAAATAGATTTTAAGAGATAATAAAACTCTTGGGATTAAAATGGTTTCGTTCGCCAAGACTGACAGTTTCCTCTGCAGCGTGTAATTTATGTTACATTATGTAAAATACAATTTCAGAAAAAAAAAAAAAAGATTTAAAATAAAAGCACGAATAAAAACTACCTTACTAAATGAAACCAGAGCTGTTGTGCTTTTAGTCCTAAGTCAACTAGAGGATGAAAAAAGGATATGAGATCCTGCCCTTAAACAGTGAATTTCTGCGACTTATGTTCTTTCCTGCCTATGTGGCTTTGACACTCTTATTTCCACCCCTACTGCCAGAATTTTCCCTCCCACATCTAATAGGCTTTTTCATTCTTTTGGGTTTTGGGGTCTTTTTTTAATTTTAAGAGAAAACTGAAGAATATGAAGGATATAAAGAGTATGTCAAGAGTGAGAGAGAACTGCGTTTGCATTTGTAGCTAACAGTTTGATGCCTTAGAACACAAAGTTTGCCTCCCATGGTTGGTTTACCAGCACAGAGGTTTGTACAGAGGTTGATACTACTGACTGTCATTTCCTCAGAAAATATTTAAATGGCTATGTGAAATTGTGCATCTGAAAAATGTATTTCTCCCACCTAATGGCAGTGTCAAACCTTCTATTACATGGAATTTAGTACCTTTAAAGCAATTTTTATATACAAGCTATGAGTTAGTGGACTGATGGAAACACCATTTCTTACCCAGGGCTTAATAAGTGATGGCAGGAGAATAGATGAGAGTTGTGATCCCTAAATGACCTGCTAATTAACAATGCATGGATAATTCAGGTTTGTGCCTTTATCAAGCAAGGTTGGTTGATTTTAATGATGGATGCACCTTGAAGAGCTGGATAGTTTGGAAGACTTCTCTTTAGGATGATGTTTCTGAGGGAATTTGGCATATATTTGCCAAGTAGGACCATGTTTGTATTCTAAGAACGGCAGGAGCACAGCTGATGTGTCAGTGTGTGCAGCACTGGAGTGTATCCACTGAAAAAAAAGAGAGAAAGAGCTCATTAAAGTTAACTTTTTTTCCCTTCCTGCTTTCCCCAGCCCAAAGGTACACTGTGTACAGATAATACTAATGATATTGCACTCTTCACCTAAATAAAAACGGAATTCATTTTTAATAACAAAAGAGCAGCAACAATAAAAAAGTTCAGACTCTGGGGTGTGTGGTGTGAGTATGCGAGTATGAAGGGTGGATAAATAGGTAGGTAGCCTTGCAAAATACTGTACTTTGCTCTCATTAACAATCCTCTGCCCTGTATGTTAGCTATTAATATTTCAAGCCTAAATGGAAAACAAGCACAACAATCTTGCCAATGATTCTATTTCTCAGAGCAGTAGGAATTGGTTTAAATGTCCCTACCCAATATAGCTGAGGACTGGAAATGAAAGTGGAGGCGAGTTATGCTATGCTATGCAGTGGTGCATGACACTACATATGTTGATACCTATGCACACTGCCATAAAGTGCCAGGTAGAGATACTTTCTGAGTCCAGAAAGTGGCACTGAATGGGAGCTCCTGCTGATTCTCATCTAGGCAAGCCTTCATAGCATTTGTTAGTTTAATACAAAGTACCTTAAACACTGGCTGAAATCAGCAAGAAATTATTTCAATTTTTGTTATTACTTTCTGCGTCAGGGATATGACTTGGTAATTTTGCCTTTTCATACACTAAACGTGGTAAGAGACTGGAGTCTTGGAATGTGTCTTAATAGTGTAAATGTTGACTGCTTCACCCAAGCCACGATATCCTCACAGGCAGCAAGTGCACATTAAAACTCCTGTTTTAATAGTTAACTAGGGGAAACTGCAGGGATAAAATATAAACCATGGACCTTGATGAGTGCTGTCTCTGCTGTTTGCCTTTTCTTCTGAGATGTTAGGAGGCATCTGTAGCTTTAGATGTGTAGCAGTAACATGTTTTCCTGGGACCTACTGGAAAACAATGTCATTATCAAGTTGTGGAGGATCTACCTGAGCTGTCTTTTGCCTTCTGTTTGCTGCTTTGTTTTCTAGAGTAAATTCTTTTCTCCCTGGCCTTAGATTACATGGCATGTAAAACCATGAGTGATGTCCCCATGTTGCTAAGAATGGGGAAACAACATTTGTCAGTATAGCTAATAATTCAGGAACAAGCTCTGAGGTAAAAATAAGATGAAGGAAAAAAAAATCTGGTACAGAGGTAAGAATAATCCAAACATTTCACTTCAAAAAGTCTGGGACTTAATTAAGTTCTTTTTTTTTTACACATTCTGATCCCAGAAGTTATTCATAATATTTGCTTCAGAATTTGTAGCTCTCATCCTGTTTTCTCTTCATTACATATCCTTCTATTGCAAATAAATTTGCTATATTAATAAGTAATCTTATAGAAATTAATTTTAAACAAATTAAAGGCAACCTGACCGAAACAGAATTTAGCAATAAAAACATTTAGGCCATGGAGCTTTGATGTTGACTTAAATAATTCAGGTAATTCACATGAATTGATTGCACCAGTTGCCAAAACGATGCGAACTGATATCTCTTCCATTTTATCAATATTAGAAATACTTGCATTTTTTTCAACTCAGAATCATTGAAACAAACCTGAATGATTTCCTCTTGCTGGAGCCATGATGAAAGCCAAATGCATCAAATGTTGCATAGATGTCAATAATACAATAATATTGCATAAATCTTTTTTTCTGTCAGATAGCAAAAAAACGTGCACAGACCCATGGAACACTGAACCTCTAACAGCAAATGGATTTCATGCAAATCACCTGCACTCGAGCCCAGTGCTTAGGTGTGTCTTCCAAAATATTGCAGTAGATTGATACAACTTGGACAGAAAAGAGCAACACAAGGATAAACTGGAAGCTGAGCAGTTTGTCACAGGATAATTACAATAGTCTCTAAGGTAATGGGTATCTAAGACTACAGAAGTTATTACATTCAGTCACAGAGTAGCTTTCAGGATCATTGTCATTTTTTACTTGTCGTATCAAAAATAATTCAATCATATGTTTTGAATCATTTGTAAAAATAAGTCAGGTTATTATGCAACCTTCATTGTCTCCTCTGCTCTACCCACAATTTCTTTTTGGATTACTGACATTTCTCTATCTCTTGGAATGTTCAGAACTGCCAAAATCAAACAAACTGATTGCTATAGCAATGCTGTGAG
>NW_008653510.1:37753-108451 GCF_000695815.1 Acanthisitta chloris | reverse complement strand
ACTCTTCCCTGGAAAGGCTGTGTGAGATCATATAATACAACAGAGATGATATTGCAGTAAGGAAGGCCAACCCCATACTGTGCCACATTACCAAGAGTGCAGCCAGCAACTTCAGGGGAGTGATCTTCCTTCTCTATTTTGCACTTTTGAGACCACAATTTGAGTGCTGTGTCTAGTTTGGGCTCCCTAGGACAAGGAAGACATGGACATACTTGAGAGAGAGTCTGGTGGCCATTTTTGGATAAATTGACTTTAGCAGGGCTCCTACATGTTCCCCTATAGTAAACTCAGCCAATTCAAAGAGATACAGACTGGTTAAGTGGATGGAAAAGATAGGCAGAAAACTGACAGGGCTCACAGGGTTGTGATCAGAAGTAGAAATCCAGCTGGTGGGCAGCTGTGAGCAGTGTCATCCAGGGATCAGTAATGTTAAATGCATTAAAAAGCTGGAGCACATGTGGTACAAGGAGAGACTGAGAGTGCTGAGTTTAAGGCTAAATCCTTAAGAGGGGAAGAGGAGCTATTAATGCTGCCTGTAATGTTTGATGGGAGGATATAGAGAAGATGAAATTATAGTCTTGGAGTCTTGCAGGGAAAGGATGACAAGCAATGGTCAGAAATTGCAATATAATTCTAGTAAGATGTAAGAATGTTTTTATCCTGAGTGTGGTTAAAATCTGCTCAACAGCATTGCAGTCTCTTCAAGTTTGCAGATTTTCAAACCTTGACTAGATGATGCCCTGAGCAATCTGATCTACTTTGAACAGAAGGTCCCTTCCAATGTAAATTATTCTATGATTCTGTCAAATTACATCAGTTCTCTTAATTTATAGAAATAGATTCAAATGCATTGTCAGTAATGAAATTCTTTATATAAAAGCAGTATATAAACATTTCCATTTATTTTTAATAGAAAACAATTGACTTTCCTGCTTATTTCAGCCTCTTGTCAGTGCAGCAGAATTCAGTTCCTTCTGCTCAGAAGTGAATAGCTAAGATATGCAAGTAATGTCCTTCATTCAGACTCTATTAACTTTTTGGCAAATGAACAAACCCAAGAAAATTAAAGCTAAAGGGAATGAACTGAATTTCTCTCCATCAGGTTCCTTCACCCTTTAGTCCTCTCTATTCCTCTGCTTGACCCTCTGTCCAAACACCACTCATAACTGTTGATGGGACTGTCAAGTTTAGTTAGCTGGGCAATTCTCCTGGCACCTGTTCTCTTGTTAGCAGGTGTACGAGGGAGTTTGGTTCTATTATGAAGCTCACTGTAATCCATCAGGTGTCCAGAAGCATTAGTGACATACAGTGGGGTCTGAGTCCAGCAGAAGCATCCATTCAAGTAATAAGCATGTGATATGAATTCTATGTTAAATCACTACAGAAATATAAATTCTTCTGGTAGCTAATGTCAGGAGTTAAAGGAAAAGGGATATTTCAACAGATGTGTAGAAGTCTCTAAGGAAGAGGGATGAAAGCAGGAGAAAATACAGTAGGAAGTTAAAAGTAATTATATAATCAATAAAGGATAATTATAGTCTCTGTTTAAGGATCCATGAAATGGTATTGCATTGTTGCATCTTTTTAAGCTGATGTGAAGTGCTATTCAGTTTAAAGAAAATAGAGAATTGGGAAGCAATTTTCACAAGCTGTGAAAGGTTTCAAAATTTCATTTCATGTGTCTTTATTCCAAATAAGAATAAAAGCTTCAGAAAAATACATGTTAATATGTCAGTAGCCAATATCCAATATATTTCCTTCCTGTTGTTTGGGTATTTTTAATTGAAAATAGTGAATATTCAGAATCCTGACTTCCACACCAAGCAGCCTATAATGACAGCTCACAGGTTGCCTTTGCTAAATCTTCACCAGGCACCTTCATGCTGTCTTTCACTCATAGAAGATTTGCATAAATAACAAAAAATACATTCCATTAGAGGAAGAGAGATAACTTTTTTTTTAAGCAGTTGAAAGCTTGAGATTCAAGGCCGTTGTTGAATAAAACTTTTCCATTTCACATGCCCCAACTAAGTTCTCTCTCTTTTGTGCTCAGGGTTCTCTGGGTCATGGGAGAGAGCTGATGTGCCAGAGTTCTATTTTTCTGCTCAAGTGTACTGCTTAAAGTAGTATTTCATGTACTTATGGTGATTGGTGGTCAAGTTTAAGAGTTTTGGAGTTTGAATTCTCGGAGTGTTGTCTCTTTTTATCCAAACTGGTTCCACTCGTTTTGACTTCGCTTCATGATGTCCCAGTTAAATAAAGCATGTCAGTCAAAAGAAGTACAACAGTTCACTCAAGTATGTAAGGCTGAGTGGTGCTATTCTTTGTGGGTTCTGTGATCTCTGTGTGGATTATAACTTTCTGCTTTTCCAGAGCCCTAGTGAGTTTTGTTTTTCCCATGCCAGTTCATAGACATAGTGCCCTGTTGAGTGCTGGCCAGTTACCTCAACCAGTGCCACTGGGCCATGTCCCAGAACTTAGAGAACTAAAATGTTGCTCTGGAATAGGCAAGTTTCAGGGATTCTTAGCTTCAGAAACATGAATTTTTTTTCAAATTGCTCTTAGGAAAGAGATCAGCTTTAATTCATTGACCTCTGATATTCTCTTTAAACTGCTCAAAGCACTAAGCAGTCAACACTCACCTAAACTCTAGAATTTTGCGTTTCCTTAGAAAGGTTAAACTGCTTTCAGGTAACATACACAATGTGTCCTGTAAGCACTGATTATCTTGGAACAAGAGATTTTGTAGGTGTGGACTCTTGAGTTTTCAGCATGCAGCTGTGTTTTTATGGATGTTACCTAGATCCTCTCTTCCATTTTATTCCCACGATGTTTTATTTTGTTTATCCTAAATCAGCTTGAGAGATTTCTAAAATTCAAAAAAGGTCTTCTGAAAAATGCAGGGGGTTGGCACATCTCCCTCAAGGCCTTCATCTGTATGAAATGCTCTGCATAGTGTTTTGTGTTAGCAATTATAATTTTGAAATAGAAAATATTGAATATTTAATTTTCCCTGCAATTTAGGAAAGAGATAAAAGTCACCATTACTGAAATTACACAGATAGTGTATCACCAATAACGTAAACAGTAATTTAGAATTTCTGTCTGTGAAATAACCATAAACAGGATGTTATTGTCAGGTTTCAGTTTTAAACTTCATGAATTGATCGTGGATGGTTTGTAACAAATTTGTTTGATTCCCAGTGTTTCTTCATTGTCTTCAAGTAAGTATCATGGTATTGGTTATCAGTTTTTGTTGAGAATGGCATGTGAGGAAGCTGAGTGCACATGAATTAATAAATGAAATCAATCTGCAAGTGTAGAAGAGTTTCTGAATAGAATTAAAATATTGAATTCTTTAAGTTTGTGCAAGTTTTTACTAATTTAATTTAGTTCTGTTCTTTTAGCAAGCTAATCATCAATGACCATTGCAAAAGTAATCTACCACCCAAGTGTATGCCTTGAGGAATTATTTGAGAGTGATTCCAGAGATCAGAAGAACTAAACTCATTGGGAGGTAATACTGTTCTTTCTCTACCAGGTTCCATCAGCAAAACTCTCTGTACTTTGTGCTGTGTTTTATAAAATAATTGAGCTTAAGGTCTTGTGCAAAAATATCTCAAAAGGAGAAAGGGCTTCTGGATCTGTAGATTGAGGTAGGATGTAGTGGATAATTTCTTCAACACCCAGGAAACTTCCCTTGGAGCCAAGTATTGTGTACTTTAAAAGTATGAAAAAAAAATTAATTGGCAATATTAAGAAATTCCTATTTAATAATTATTTTATCATTGTAATCTTTATATAGAGAACAATGTCCCACATTGCTTGGTTCATGATTTGGGACATTACTCTTTCATTCAGGGGCTGTTTCCAGAAATTAAATGCCCAGGGCTGTGAATATTTATTTAGTTGGGTTTGTGCCTAAAGTCCTCCTGTCTAGCCTTTAGAGAGAGGATTTTATTGTTACTGAATTAGGTTGGGAAATGAAGACTTCAGCCCAAATTATAATTATTTTTCTGCATCTGCTCCAATCATTTACATGGTTTATGCTTGTAAATTAGGTGTTAATGGAATCCAAGTGGGGTAACAGTGTGGAACATCAGAACTGCAATTGACTGGAGAAGTAGAGAACATTCACATATCTCTGAGGAGATCACTTGAGCAATAACTCCAGGGTGTTTTTATGACATGCACAGAAACATCATTCTATTACAGAAGTTATCTCAAATATAAAGAGAACAGAAAATCCACCTTATACGAGAAATAGTACTTTTTGTACTTTTCAGAGAATGGATATTTTTCTTCTCGAAGTTGTTGTTTGGTTTGAGGTTTTTTTCCCCTTGTAGCACAATTACTCAGCCTTTACATTCCAGATAAGCAGCTGTTGCATGTTTTGTACTCCCTGAAAGCACCAAACAAAAGTGATGATGTCTCTGAGAAATATCTCATTGTAGGTGTGTTTGATATACAAAGTGATTTTGTGCTATGAATATCTGTTCTTAATGTTATAAGCCACTAGTGTTAATGTTAGTAATTTTAGAAAATTGAATCATAAAATGTTACTTATAGAATTATAGGGAACCTTGACATTGTTTTAGATTTTTACACAGCTCCTGGGTGGTATTTGCCTGAAATGTGCAGGAGAATGTTACTGATTATGTGATATTGTGTAGAATGCAAACAGAATATAATGCCTGAGCTCTGAAGCTCTATATTTATGATACTCTAAATGGAGATGCCCTTTTATCATTATTTACTTGACAGTGACATTCAAATTCTTAAGAGAATATTCATCATCTTAGAGTGATGAAAGAATGAATTAGGGCTGATTTAGTATGTGGAAGACATCTTCAGTGCAGGTATCTCCTTGAGTCACACTGTCACTGTGATATTCTCTCCAGACCTTAGTGATTGCCTTTTTCTGATTAGGATTTACCAGAGAAAATGAAGGGGGGAAACAGGTGAACTAGTCTGGAGAGTGTTTCAAAGTTGATGTAGACTGACAAGTTAGGTTTCTCATAGTTCTAATGCTCCTGATTTAACAGCTATATGAAGCTTTGCGAAGGTATCACACTAAACTGTCTGAGATTGAAAGTTAAGAATAAATGCAGAATCAAGTGATTTAAAAATATAAAAGTTATTATAATTGAGGCACAACAAACACCTTTCTCTGAGTGATAGTCTGTGAAACTAAAACCAGACTTGGTTCCTCTGCTGGGAACTAGCTGATCCAAAAGAACAGCAGCTCTGTTGTTAACCATGTAATGCTTGTGCAGATTCTTCCTCAAACCAAGCAGAACTGACCACCTCATGCTCTGGAAGGAGTGAGAAGGCAAATAATTTATTGAAGACAATAATTTTTTTTCTTCTCCATTAATATTTCTGTGCCTCCAATTATGCAAGTGTCAGTAAACTGCCGAAGAGTATGTGATATTACTCTCATAGGATCAGATCATGGATTAGAGCACTTGGGGGTAAGGGCTGAATGCTGGGATGGGACACGTTGTTCTCTCCAAACTCCACAACATTTTTTGAAAACTTGGAAAAGGTTTATTACTTCACTTTGTAGGCAGAGGGGAAAAACACTATCTCACATATTTTGTTTTCTTTTCCTCTTCTCAAGCATATATTTTTGTACATAAACCTGTTTTTAAAACACTAATGAAAACAATATATCACTTACGGAGAATTCTACCTAAGATCATGGAAATCTTATATCTCTGTGATTGTTTAATTTGTCAAACTGGTTGTGAAAAATTCAGCCTCAGAAATGTATCTCATACATCTTCTCTCTGTACGTATCAAAGCAATGGAAGGTAATAAGGGATACATTGCATTCATTTTTTTTCCCCCTCTTTAAAGCATATGCTATGACTGGTACATAGGTCAAACAATCTTATTTTGGTTTCTTTCTGATCATTTTCTCAGACTGGGAATATAAATCAGTTTTTGTTAGTTGACATAGATTACTTTTCTCTTATTCCTCTTTCCTCAGCAGCCTGTTTTCCTCTCTTTATACATGCTCAAAAAGCAAAACACTTGGTTTTATTTCGATCTGCTTTACTGTGAATATTAAACAGATTTATGAAGCATTTTGCTTGGAATAAGTAGAGCGTATCTTACTATTCAAGAACATTTTTCTAACACTTTAATGCTTCTTTGCCAAACTCTTGTTTTAGACTATTTAGTTTATAATTACGACTTGAGTGTTATTGTTTTATTTGGAACCTAATAATTGAGGTAATAATCTGGTTCATTTAAATATGAAGAATTGTTTGGTATTGAAAAATTTAAAAATGACAGTGAGAGGAAGAAAGAGGAATTCTTTGTCCAAACATCATGTAGCATTTTTCCAGTGTCTGTGGTCATGTACAGTTTGAATCAGAACAGTCTTTAGACAGTGAATTAGACAGCAAATTCATATGGATGAAAATTATTTGTTTCTTTCATGAAGTAACAACTTTAATAAGTATTTGTGACAGCAGTGCTTGACTCCTTCTTGGGAAGCTTGGAAAGATGGGAAGTCAGGAGTTGGAGAGTGCTGTCTTGGGAAAGGAATTTACCAGGCCAGTCTCTGTGCTTAAAGGGACACAGTTTAGAAAGATGCCTAAGCTTTCTCGGCAGTGTCGTTTTAAAAATCAAATCTTTGGATGCAAATCAGTGAACTGTGATAAATGTAACTGTGGTGATTCAAAAAATTGTTAAATCTACTTGCCTCTTCCTAATTGCCTGAAGTAATTTGTCTTTATTGTGCTTTAAAGTAAGACCAGAGACAGAAGCAGCTGATGCACTGGCACTTGTTTTAAATCTCTGAAGGTGTGTTTCGAATTCCAGGGTGCAGCTTGTTCTTCAGTAGTCTTAAATGATTATGTAATTTGGCTATCTCAGTGCTCCCTTGAAGAAATGCCAGTATGGTGTTAAGAGAGTTGAGGTGTCTCTCAGTTGTGTTTGGGTTACCATGCCTTAAGGTTCATTATAATTGCTAATTGTAAGTATTTTTTAAAGAGTTCTGTAGGTCTTGCAGGAGTGGGAACTATACTTAAGATCATGTTTGCAGCCAATATTCCCTTCCTACTCTCATTGTGAAGAAGTGAGGAGGTTGTATTATTGCAACAAGCTGGGACTTTTCTGAGCTTTGTTTTTTAATATTGTTTATAGTGTAATATAAAAAGTCTTGTATATATTTGTAGCCTGGAAAAGCCCTTTTCTACCAAACTCTAGGTATAAAACCTGATATAGATTAGGTCTGAGTCACCCATGGATAAACATTACTCAAAATCCTCCTACTGCTCAATTTGCATCATGAGAGTGTAAGTGACAGGTAGAAGAGGATTTTAAATTAAGTTTATTTAACCTGCTGATTGGCAGTGCTGATACACACAGTGAAAATGATCATCCATGGTTTGGTATGCGTTGTTAATCCTAGAAATTTTTGTTTTAGAAAGGAAAGATGCTTTCACTTCATTATGTTGCATATAAATGAAAAGTAAGCAGCAGATAAATATCTGTTGTCATGACAAAGAAAGCAGTTGTAGCATTTACAAGGAATTCTGCTAACTTGTGTTTACTATTTTATTATTGCTTTCACATCTCGAGCAGAGCAAAATTATTCATTGTGGATTATATCGTTTGTTTCCATTAGCACATGAATCAAAGGAAGTTCAGCTCAGTCAAACAAAGGGAAAAAATGGATGTTCGTATCTGTCCATGATTAATTTAAACAATAAGTTGTTGAGTGTCCAAAAATACATTTTAATGTCGAACATGAAAAGAGGTAATGAGTAATACTGCAATCTTCCAACAGTGGCAGGAGCTCTGAGATTGCTCATAGCACCAAATGAAAATGTTGCAGCTGTTTGAAAAGAGGTCAGGGTTGAAGTTCAGTGAGGAGGGCAGGGAAAACAATGATACGTGATAAGGGCACATATATGATTGATTCTAGTCATATGAAATCAGATGTCACAGGGATCAGGTAGTGTCTCTAGTAGAAAGGTTTCACACACTGGTTTTACAAATAAATCATTGGTAAAACAACAACTGTTTAGAGAAGTGCATGTTATCCAGACTGCACTTTAAATGTGCTGTAGATGCAGAGAAACCAGGGAACAGAGCCAGGTTATGTATGGAAGGGACTTTTGGCAGAGTGGGAAGCATCTGTCCAGCTCCTTGAGCAAAGTCACTTCTTGCATGTCATCATATTTGTCTTGTCCCCTATGCAAGCTAATACATCTCTGTACAAGTCATAATTCTGGAAACCACTCTACTGACAACTTCAAACCTCTGCAAGGCAGTGCAGGCTCACTGCTGGGTCTGGCTCCAAGATCAACACATGGATCTTTGGGAGTAAATGCTTCCTGTGCTGCCTAGAGTGACCTGCACCTGTGTTTTATTGGAGAGATTTTCCTGTTATTCAGGTTACCCAGAACCCCCCTTAGTTTGTTCCCAAAGAGGTAACTTCATTCAAGAAATGTCAGAGTTTTGGAGAAGCAGAACTTCCTGTTGGCTTGCTTTCTCCTCTTGCACATCACATTTTCCAAACTCCAAACTTTCTGAAAAAAAGTATTTCAAATACAAAAAGCCACAGATCATATCTAGTTTCAAACCATTTTCCTCAACCTTATATATATTTTGAACCTGCTTTTAAGTCAGTGGAAAAATCTATTGACTTGAATAAATATAAAAAATTAGTTGTACATGATTTCATCATGACCTGGAAGTGAAAAAGTACTGTTTCCAGCTATGACTGATCAGGAATGACACTTGTTAAGGCAAGCCAAAGTGTGCTGTGCTGCAGGAAGCACATGGACTGGGAAGAGCTCTGACCTTGGCACCAGTTCTAGCTGTACAATCAGAAGTCAGAGGACAGTGGGATATATGTGAAGACTTTCAACTCTTCTGAAGAGAATTCAAGTCTCCCTGGCTCACAGAAAGCTCACATGCCCCAGTTAGATTCCTTCTAGTCTTTGTGTTACCTCATTTCACAGGTTCCAGCCTGTGTGTCTAGTGAGGACACAGCCAGCACAGGGTTATGTTCAGGACAGTGCAGCCCTTGCTGCAGTAGTTTCTTCTTTCCCCTGCAATCTTGCCTTGCCATGGGAGCTGGGCAAGCCAAACACACACTGCAGGCTAAGCCTGGCCTCCTGCAAGGGGGGGGCAGGAATCATTAACTCCTCTTCAAAGGCACCAGGCTGTGCTTCTAGTGTGAGCTCCTTGAACAGAGGGTCACCATCCCAGGGGGATCAGCTCAGCTTTCAGCTGAGTCCTTCTCTAACATGGACCCATGAAGCATTCAGTGCTTTTAAAAGAGAGTGAGCATTCTTGAGGTTTATCATTTGACATACTCATTTAGTTGAGAGAGCAGCCAGCAGGGTATATAATTTCACATGGATGAGGCTGTCTGGAAAATATACCCCCAGGGAACTGCAACAGGCTGAACTGTAGCTGCAAACAGTAAACTGAGCTGAGACTCCAAACACATCACTGCTTTGTTATGTACCCTTAATTTCTTTAAGTTATATAGGTTTACATATATGCACTTATATGTCCATATGCATTTCTGGATTACATATCTTCTATCTATGAAGTAATGATGTAGTTTCAGATTTTTTTTCACCTGGAGACATTTAGCATGAAACAATATTATAACTAATTGCAGCAATATTGTAACTTATTGAATTCAAAAGGGAAGTAGACTTTAATTTGGGTCAGCTGCAGTATTTTGTAAGATTTAGGACAGTCCAACGTCAAAATATATCCAAGTGGCCCTGGGTGAAACTGAACTGGCAACTTCTTATTTCAGTGTTGAGGTGAGTGAATAGGATGCAAACTTCTGGAAGGCAGTATAGAGGCTCATTACCTGTTGTTGTCAGTCTTGCTGCTCTTTTTATAAAAGCCTGGACCTCAGTCCTTTCTACTCTGCATCTTGTCTGATTGATTTTTACCAGTGATAAATAGATGTGACATGCTACTAAATCATTATGGCTGAATATTCTATTTGACTGTAGTGTAGGGTATAATTTTGAAAGATAGAGCTTTAAGGAGAATCATAACATCCTTTCACTTATTTCAAAATAAATTCTTGCATCCAAATACTTTTTTACAAACTGAAATGAATAACAAAAATGTACTTGTGTAAATCCTGCTGCACCCTCCAAGTATCTGCTGGCAAAATTGATGGGGTTCGAAGCTTTTTGTATCATTAGCTTTGAATTCCGCCCTAGAGAAGGAATCTTCTTTCATCAATGTTTCTGTAGCCTTTGGCTGTGATCTTATCTCTCTCCATTCTGTGCAGTAATGTCCTTGGCACTGTGGTGTGTGAGCATAATAAAAGAAACAATTCCTGTTATTCTAATTGGTGCTGGTATTACCCATCACTCTTTTCAGTCTATCCATGTGTAATTGTGTACCACTCTTAAGAACATTAAGGCTTACAAAGTCAAGTACCCAAATATTTACAGGAAAAAGAAACTGGCTAAGACCAAACTAGTCATCGCTGTGCCTCTTTCTAGGCAATAGTTATGAAGGCTTTTAATTCGACGAAAATTTAGTCACTTTGTCCTCCTTATGTATGTTCACCCTAAAAAAATGATCATTATTCTTAAAACATCAGCTGCAATAAATGAATACTGAAATGCTCACTATGCTTGCACCTTCTCTTTTCATCAACAGTACTCCAAGCACTATTCATAAAAGTACTAAGTATGCTTTCCATTCTGATGAATACAGCAGGGAATCAGTGAAATTTAACCAACGAAAATCTTTATGGGAATGAAATAAAAAAAAATTGTCCTCTGTTCCTTTAACATTAAGGATATTTTTCCATCCTATTGGAATATGCTGCTGTATTAAGTTTGGATATTTCCCAGCACACACACTTCATTGTTAGTTGTCATGGTTAATGGGACAGGTTATCTCCAGAAGATGCAGGAGGTAGGACAAACAATGGATTTGACATTTAGTCACTTTTGGTTTTGCTGATTCTTTTTGGGGACTTCACGAGTGTTTGAGTTAAATGGTCTTGTATTTTACTGCCGGATGTCTAGTGAGTGTTGAGGGACTGTAACATATCTTGGTAGATAATCAGATGGTTAGCAAAGTAAGTTTTCAGAAGAAACCAATCGTCTTCTAGCAACTTTACCAAGAACCACTTCTTTGTCGTGGTTTAACCCCAGCCAGCAGCCAAGAACCAGCAGCCTCTCACTCACTCCCCCACCAACGGGATGGGGGAGAGAATCAGAAGGGTAAAAGCTACAAAAACTCATGGGTTGAGATAAAGACAGTTTAATAGAGAAAGCAAAAGCTGCACACACAAGCAAAGCAAAACAAGGAATTAATTCACTGCTTCCCACAGACAGGAGGTGTTCAGCCATCTCCAGGAGAGCAGGGACCATCACGTGTAATGGTTCCTTGGGAAGACAAATGGCATCACTCCAAGCATCCCCCCTTCCTCCTTCTTCCTCCCACCTTATATACTGAGCATGATGTCCTATGGTATGGAATATCCCTTTGGTCAGTTTGGGTCACCTGTCCCAGCTGTGTCTCCTCCCAATCTCCCATGCACCCCCAACTTCCCTGCCAGTATGGAAAACAACAAAGGCCTTGGCTCTGTGTGAGCTCTGCTCAACAACAACAAAAATATCTCTGCATTTTCAACCCTGTGCTCTGCACAAATCCTAAACATAGCCCCATACTAGCCACTGTGAAGAGAGTTAACTCCACTTCAGCCTAAACCAGTACACATTTGAGTAATTATTTGTTTGTCTTACAAAAATATGGTAATGTATTTTCATCCAGCAAGTATTAAAATCTCTAATATCACAACTGTAGTGAATTATTTTGCACCTGAACAGTGGTAAATGTTACAATTGAAGCACACCTAGGTTTTAAGCATTACCTGTAGATGAAGCTGACGATTTTTAAGTATCATTTCAGTGCCCTTTTGCTTCTATAAAACCTCAGTGAATGGAAACTGGCTTTAGATTTTCTAAGTACATAAATTAATACCAGTAAAGGTGTGTATGCTTTGATAATTCAGGATTCCATCTGGACAGTGATAAGAGGTCTTAGTTTGTTCAGTAGGGATTTAACAAAACATTATGCAAATATTTATCTCAGATGGTGGCTGGAAATCTTATGTATTTATTCCCACAGTTGTATTTAAACTGCTGTGGTTATTTTACAGTGTGATGAAGAGAAAGCAGAGAAGTGCAAGGATGTTAGCTAAATTTGTTATGCAGAAAATGTAATACAGAATAATCCTTGAAAACAGTTGGATGTAAAATTCAAAAGCCCTGCCTAAGCTTAGGAAACCATAAATGTTTTGAAATTCATGAATTTCCAGCTATGGTGTTCTGTAATTTGAAAACAAGCAGCAATACCAGTATAGTAATCAAGGTAAACAAATGCTTCCTGGGTACAGGAAACACAGACACCTCTGCTGTGCTGTTTATAGCCACAGCTTTGAGGTTTTTGAAGTAACCCTCAAATTGGTGTAGCAAATGAATGGATTGTTTCCTGTACATGGTTGTGTTGGAATACTGGTCAACCTCCAACTCTAGAATAAATTTGTTTGCCATTAAGAAATAATCCCTGCAATGGGAAAGTTTACACGTCTATCTGTACAGCCAAGCAGAATAGACAATGAAGAACATAAGGGAGGTGAACAGTTCTTAATGATGCCATGTGCTACTGACTGCATGATAAACTGACCTTAGGTGTTGCCTTTCTTTGTTTTGTAGTGTCCAATCAGCTTTCAAAAGTGAAAGACATATGGAATTTTAGATTAATTTGTCCAAATTCTGTACCACCACACAAGTGTGCTTCGTGTAGATGATGCAGCTCCTATTGAAGAAGTCCATGGAATCAGTTCCATAGATAAAAAAGCAGTTCTAATCTGTCTCATGAAATGTGACTCAAGATCAAGTAATGGTGGAGTCTTGGACTTTCCTCAGTGTATTCCTGTGCATTGTCATAGGGTTGAGCATTTCCCTGGTTTACAGTTACAAAATAGGTACTTGTGCAATTTATGACATTTACTTATATTGGTTACAGATACAAATGTCTTAGAAAGCTTTTAAATCAGTCTTCAAAATTAGAAGTACCATCATCTGCAGTATTCCAATTAAGAACCCTCATTTAAAAAAAAATCAGTAATAATACTGTAATGATTTATAATGACCAAAAACTAGTAGAACTTAATTGCAGATAACTGTATTTACCAATGTATTTCCAAACAAAAAAATTCAAGGTGGGATTTTTCTCTGGTTTCTTTGCTTCTTATTTTTGCATGTTCCACCATATCTGGCTACAAATTTACAGAAAATTGCTATAATATGGAACAAAATAAGCCCACAGGATTATCTGACGGAATTATTCAAACTCTTACTGATTTTGATGGTTCCCCCATTATTTGATAGAAACTACAAGAAACTACACTACCTTCTTTATTAAAAAGTGACTTCTGCAGATGAAGGACAGCTTTAACCCATCACCAGTTCCCTGAGTTATACATTCTCCAACCTATTCCTCTCTTTTTATTAAATTAAACTGATAAATATATGAGTCAAAAGATGGCTTGAACATTCTGTTCTTTTCTTGAAATCCAGGAATGTCATCTCCTATTCTCTGTCAGGCCTACAAATCTGTTCTCCTTTTGTCCAATTGACCTCTTCCAGTTTGCATTATCTAAGCTGAACAAGAGAATCATTTAAAGTCCATGAGCTAAAGCACTGAGAGAATTATGTCACTGTTCTCTTTTCTAACAGTGTTGTATTGGAACATTTTAACAAAATGTGAAAAGTGGTCACAAAGCATTTTAATGTTGAGGTTTTATCTGCTGCCAACCTCCCACATGTATGGCAAGGTGAATGAGTGTGCATGGCATTTGCTAAAAGCATCAGCCCAAAACCACACCTTAGTAAGGATGAGATCATTTAAACTTATCAGATACTGAAAACCAGAGAGGCTAAAAGATTTTTTTGTAAACTGACCACATGGGAAGATGTAGTTGTAGTACATTTTTCTATGCTTTTGATAAAATTCAAAGGTTATTTCTACTGTGGCTTATTTGTACTTCTGGCTAAACTCTAAATTGAAAACTATGTTTGAAGATAGAAAATACATTAAGCAATTTTACCTACTAAATTTATGTTACAAAATAGGGTGTCTATTTATTTCTGTGCACAAATATTTTTTTCCAGGTTATTGAGAATGATAAGGATCAGAGTAAGGGTACATGAATTTTGATGTACAATGTAAACTGCAATTTTGGTTGTAATCTGAGGGAAGAAATACACATACAGGGAATGTTTTTGCTTTCTGTTTTGAAACTCTACTTCTCAGTACAATGGTCTTCAGTGTTACAGGTCAAGATGAGAATGTAGGAACAATGGAATAATTCCTCATTTGATGAAGAAATGGAATTGTTTCCTTTTAGCTTGACACAGTCACTAGACTTTTTTCTTTCAAGCTTCACAAATACAATTTTCGGTATCAATATAACCACTCTGTAATATTATATTGATGCTAATTTATAAAAGTACTTACTGTGGGCTTAGTTTAAATGCAATGTATAATTTTGTGGCAAACCTTTTAGCGGGTCTGTAAATTGACATCTCCTGCAATCAGCAGCTCAGAAACAATAGTTTTCAATCAATCAGTGAAAAAACCCTCTTGTAATACACATACAGTTCTCCAGAGAATGACTGAGCTTCATAATTCAAACATGCACTTTTCCCTTGTGAGCCATAATAGAACAGCGACCATTTGGAGCCCCTTAAAAGAGCAAAATAAAAGGAGTTCAACACTGAAAAGAAAAAACTGCCAGTTAAAAGCTCGAAACAAATTCAAAACGATGCTTTTTCCATGCAATAAATACTGAAACTTCAGCTTAGACCTTTCTATTAAGCAGATGTTGTTACTGGCATGGCTTGCTACTTCTCTCTAAAAGAATCAGTGCACTTAGAGCAAGATTTGTACCTTGTAACTACCATAAGTGCATTAGTGGGAAAAGATGGCAGAATACATCATGTCCAAAAATGTAGCCCTATGTTTGTATAACTATTACAGGGATATTTGCTCCAAAGGCAGTGTTGACATTTCTTTTCTTGAATTTCTCTGTTGGTCTGTTTTTCTCCTTTGCATAGTTCCTCAGTAAGATTTCTACACCAGTGCTGGCTTCATATTTTTAACATTACCTGTGGAAGAAGAGTTGAATATAAGATTAATGAGATACTTAGACAAAGAGAAACATTCTTTTTCACTATCTGACTTTTATGTCTATTCTTCATCTTTGGAAGAGATATTCCCCAGACACAGTGCAGTAACAATTAGTTATGCAATAGTTCAAGCAGAAAAGACTACCTTGTCATCCCTTCTGAGCATTCTGTTCATACAAAAGTCACTAAGATTAATTCCTATTGCTCAAGGAAGGGACATGCCCAACACATCTGTATGTGTATGGATGGACTTTCATTATATGTAGTAGTTTCATTTTTTAATCTGTTTCACTGACAATTGAAGTAATTTTTCTCAAACAGCAGAGTGGAACAACTAATCTTTGTGTTATGAGTAAAGGATTTTTTCCTGACAATAATTTCCCCTTATAACACATGCTAACAACTCCCTTGAATTTGCAGTATGCAGTCCTGGATTTTGCATAAACATTTTAGGAGCAATTAGATTTCACTTTATCTTGTCAAGGACCAAGGAATGTTTTCAAGCTGCAAATCTGACCCAAACCACTTATGAAAAATTTATTCTATAGCTCTTTTTATTCCAGGAATGATCAGCTGTTAAGGGCACTAGTTGGGGGAGAAGAATGCCCTTGCTATACACTCAGGGCTTAGGCAATTCAAGTCAATGAAAAGGCATTTATTATCCTTAGAAGCCTTCTCTGAGTTACATTGTAATGCTCTTTCAACCTTGGTAGAACATGATGAGTAAGGCTGCTCAGGCTAAGGCAGTGAAAAGGAGTGTTAAAACTTCCCTTATAGTACCACCAAAAGAATAAATAGGAAGTCAATGAGGTGAGAAGTAAATATTTATAGATTTGAACTGTTGGCTTGTCTTGGTAGAATTAATTGCACAAATATTGGTGCACAATGATCCACACAAAGCATTAAGATTGTGTCCTTTATGGGGCACAACGTGAAATCTTACACACAGAGGTTTGGATGGGTAATCATGGGTATCATTCTCCCTTCTGTTCCTTTTATCTTAGCCTCAGCAACAACATTCTCTACAATTCCACCCAAGGATGTGGGCGAGGTGCTGTGGCTGACACTATATTCCAAGAGTGTTTTTCATCAAATGACAGTGTTAAGAGACACACCAGAGCAGCATCATTCAGAACTGTGCTGAGCTTTGGCCCAGTGCTCCCCACACAGCCCATGTGTACTCTAGCCTGCAGGTACTGTTGGGCCTGAGTGATCCAAACCAGCATTTAGGGGTTTTTATTTTCACTGCTAGGCCATAAACCAATGTATTTCCCTTTATGACACCATACTAGGTTTTCTTACAATAATTTCTACTTCTCTTATGATGGTTTACACCAAAGAAAGTACAGCCTGGGGTCATGCATTTTTTTTTAGCCCTCATTATAGAGCACCTACTTTTGTATTGTAGGCTAGATGGACCTTCTCTAACAGTACCCTTTATTTTCCTTTCACTTAACTGAAAATAGAACAGCAAACTAGTACAGTTTGTAGAAGTGACAAGCTATTCTGAATTTTGTAGAGTATCTCAGGAGTAGGAGTTGTGCTGACCACCAGGATAAGTAGCTTGATAAAACCATACTGTCCTTACACTGGCTTAACATCATGTGTTTGAATAACCTTGTATAGGATTTCTCTATTTTGGTTGCTGTTCCTCCTACAGCAGCATACTTTGAAGCTTCTTTGGTCATTTATTTATTAAATTTTCATTATTTTTAAGGAATACTGGAGAAGGCAGAGCTCTGTGTGCTCACTGCACTGAGAGCATAACAGCAGAGCCAGAGGTCTGCCAAAGGAATCAATTATGATTTGGGAAATGGCAAGCCCTGAGTCCCTGCCAATCTGCAAATAGACTGGGCAGTTTGCTATTTCTCACAACATGTGTGCAGTTCTAAATGACAAAAACCATGGGTTTTTTTTCTTGGTGTCTTTTGCAACAGCAGGTGACACATTGACATTAGAAATTGCAGGCAATGTGATGCTTAGGACTGTGCTCTGGAGCAGAAGCCAAAAAAAAAAAAGATCCCTTATGTAAGATTTGTATGTTTGCACCAATCCTTCCATATTATATTATTTTTCAATTGACAATTTTGAGAAGGTCATATTTTGATATAAATATCATATGTCCATATTTTATCCTCTGACAGTTTTGCAAAGCATTTATGGAGAGCGTCTCAATAGTGACACAGTATTTTCAATTAGTGCAGCAATTTACACAAAGCAAAATTTCAGCCTCTGTACAACTGGATAACTCTGCATCTAGAGTTTCTGCAATATTTCAGAAACCTTTCCCTGCCCCTTTTATTTTTTTTCCCTTTTTTAAATTTTGATTTTTTTTTTCCCCAGTGGTCAAGAGGAAAAGTTGGTTAAGATTTTCTCTGCTGGGAATATAAATAGAGCAGAATTATTAGAGGTCTGAGTAGTGCATTCAGTAGAAGATTTAGTTAAACTAATTTAATGAATTAGCTGACATCTGTGAAAGAGAGGAAGAAAAAAGACATGTGTGTTTGTGTGTGTGGGCTCAGTACATCAGCTCAAGAAGTGGTGGGTCCCAGTCTCAAACTTTCCTAAGAGAATGAGAGTGATCTCATGTGGTTCAGTTTTGTGTAGCCTTGTAGTAACCATAGCCCAGGCTGGTGAATCTGAACCAGTGTCACATTTCCATAACTCATGCTTAGAGTAGGAGCTCTGTGCTATGGAGAGCTGAGGACTGGAAATCGATGTCCTGTCACCTACCTTTTAGCAAACAGCTGAACCTTTAAAGTGAGGGGGCACTATGCTGAAAAGGATAGAAAACAGATAAAGTGAATACCTGGACATAAAAGCCTGAGAGTGAGTTTGCAATCTGCTTTGTAACAAGTAATTCACACTTACAAATACTGTGTATTGCTGTCATTGTCTAGCAAAGGCACATCAGCAATTTCATTAATGCCTGCCAGAAGTTTTATGTACAGTGTTTGTATTAGAGCTGCTCTTGTGTTTCATCCTTGTAGGCTGTTGGTAAATAAAGTAAGGGAAAACCATTATACTGTGGAACATTAATCTTTTTTTTGAGACCAATAACTGAGCAAGACAGTTGCTATTTGAGTTCTGAGCAAGTGGTTTTTAAAGAAGATAATTTGTACCCTTTTAATTATGGAAAGTTTGCATTAAGCAATGTCATCCAGGAGCTTGACAAGCTAAAAACAACAAAATTGTCTTAAGACTCAGCAAATACTCCTTGCTTTCCAATTGGCACAGTTCAAGTTTTATAGCAGTTATATAATGAAAGCAATTTTGTTTAAAAACAATAGTTATATGAGCAGTGATTTCTAAGTTTATGGTCTGTTGGGTATTCCTCAGCCTTTACCACTTTCTTGGAAAGATATAGCTTCTTAACATGTCATAAATTTACAGATGAAAAATGGTAATAAAAGCACTGATAAAATTTGGGGGTTATAAGCTGAGAAGCTTATAAAGCAATGTAGTTAGGCTTATTTGCTTTCAGAGAACTTAATTGTTAATTGCATGAATATAGTTTTGATGACTAGGAAACTTTGAGCTTGTACTGTTAATCAGATTCTTTTGCTGTGGTATCCTGAATGCTTTAGTATTTTCATTTTAAGTGTAAAATAAGGTTTGAAATATCCTCAAGATTATACTCTTATATCACAACAGATCAATTTTTCCTCATAGATATTTGTCTTGTCCTTCATCCAGGAAGGCTCTAGAGCTATTTAATCAGTTCCACTGCAAAACAATGTCCTTCTAATATCTAACCTGGATCCTTAATTCCCCCAGCTGATACCCTCAAAGTATGACAAATGTGTTGCTCTATGTGTAGCATTGTGTTGCATGCAAGTGTGATCTAATTCCTCAACACTTTCAATAAACATTCCTGTGCTGGTTAGAACTGGAGCACAATGCCTGTTCCCCCAGGTAGGCTGCAGATAAAGGAATTTTTCTATACTGTTAATTATCTTTTGTTTGTTGGTGAATGATTTCATGCATATTAAGTTCTTTCCACTTGTGAATATTCGAGTGTCTAAAGTTCTCAAGAATGATGTTTCAAACCATATGAGGAAGTACAGAAGTTTATCTTGCAACCTGTTGGTCTCTATTGCTGGCAGTACTGGTTCATTTGCTATTTTTTCTGATCCATAAGGAATTCATGGATTGTCCAAAGAGTATAGCTGAGTGTCCTGCCATTGACCTGAATGTGCCTGCAAATCTTCAAGAGCCTTTTCCCCTTCTGTGTATTTCAAAATGTAAAATCTTCAACAGGAGGTTACAAGGCTAGTATTTCAAAAACATCTAGATTATTTGGATGCATAAATTTCACTGCTGTCAGATTTTAAGTTCTTGGAACATAGCTTATTTTTTGAGCTTAGCTTACCTTTCTAAGGAAAGGGAGCTTATGTGCTCTTATTTTCACACAGAAGCACAAGTGTCCAGCTCAGTAACTATGCTGCAGTGTGAAAATAAATTGGAATTATATTTTATTGCAATGAATTTTTGAAAGATGCAGAAAAAGTACTCAGAAACCAGCAAATATATTTGGTAACAGTAAAATGTCCTCTATTACTCTAAATCTCAAATAACTGTTCAGTACTTCCACCCTGCTCTAGGAAGGTCAATTTATTTCCACAGCAAATTCTTATGTCTTAGCAGTGGGTCACATGAGCACTTACCTATTCTAGAAGGCTCCTAGAGTACCTGATATTACTCTAAGTTTCATTAATGGTGAGAACAGAAACTGCACTGTTGTTATTAATCATTAGATATGACACAGGCAATGTTTGGCAAACTCCAGATATCTTTATGTGCTGAAAATCTGTGGCCTCTGGAACTGCCTTTACTTAAAAGTTGTCATCGAGGAGAATTCTGTCATCAGACTCCGAGCAAGGTTCTCACCTGCAGTCTTAAGTGAAGCTTGGCATAATTGTGAATAAGTCTTTTATTCTTTTTCTACTCTCCCTCAGTACACAGACACACTCTCTGCCTGTCTCTTCTGTATTTCTATCAAGTGGTAGAAAATGAACTGTGTTAGAAAACAAGTGGAGGCTGACAGATAGCAGATGAATGCCAGACAAGTACTCTATTTTTGCATTATAGCTGAGCTTCAAAACCCATCAAGACTGTGCTGGTCTTTTCTGGGAATGAAACATTAACTAGTTTAGAAAGTTTAGACATAGCTGTATGAGCACACCTGCACACACAACTGCTGAAAGATTATTGCTAGATTGTAAGAACTTCAACGTTAGGAAATACAGGTGAAATATTATTTAAGCAGCCTTGTGTGTATCTGCAATGTAATTGGAAATTGTCTGATGATGAGTTTTTCTAACACATTTCTGGTATTAAACCAGTGTGTAGTGGCAATGATTCCTATCAGTAAACACTGGCCTCTGGTATTGGAAAAGTTGAATGATGAAGAAAGTAAAGTAGGGAGTAGTAGACAGCAAAAAATAAAAGATTTCTTAGTTCAGGGCTGCAAATATAGCTCCTGTGTATTGTTAATTCATTTAAAATCAAATTATCCCCAACTGTCCTGTAATTTTCTGGTTTGCACTGTTTATGTTTTTGCCTGCCTGTCTCGCAAGGCTTGAATGTGATTTGCAGAGTTGATCCAGTTTTATAAGACTGAACCTATTCTTCAGAAGTTGTGTTCTGAAAACACAGAAGACTGTGTATTCTGATAAACTGCTGGTTTAAGCTAAGCAGCCAACTTCTGTGAATGGAGAAGGGCTGAAAATCCAAGAAGTAAGACATTGAGCACACTGGAGTATGACCAATTTAGACAAAGCAGACGAGATATTTTCAACCAGGGCTTCCTACTGTTTTAACAGCAGATTGAGAAGCCTAGTCTTTCAAATCCTCTTACCCTAGTGTATTCTGATAAACTGCTGGTTTAAGCTAAGCAGCCAACTTCTGTGAATGGAGAAGGGCTGAAAATCCAAGAAGTAAGACATTGAGCACACTGGAGTATGACCAATTTAGACAAAGCAGACGAGATATTTTCAACCAGGGCTTCCTACTGTTTTAACAGCAGATTGAGAAGCCTAGTCTTTCAAATCCTCTTACCCTAAAATCATTTGATTTGATGCTTTCCCAACCCAATTTGCAAAGGCAAAGCACATTTTGATACCCTTCCTAGCTCCCTCATAGTTTCTAAAATGACTGCAAAATGCAAGTTCCTGTAAGCCAAGCACCTTCCCTGACAATATTGGTCTCCTTTGATTTGCATTGAATGCAAAGTTCTAACAACAGCTGCATCATCACTAATGGTATTCTGATCATTGAAACCTCATTATGAAATAAGAATCTTGAAACCTTAACCTCTGAAGGACTCTGAAAGGAGGGTTACAATTCACAGCTTACTTTTGATTTGCACTATAGTGAAAAATGTCATCAGCACTTACCTGCTGGGGCTCACATGCCACCACAGTCATGTGTCTGGGCAAATATTTCTTCAAAAGAAACCCAGCAGTTTGGTCTGCTCCTGCCAAAGGTTGGGCCATCACCATTGCCACTAGTGTGCAGCATTCAGGACACAACATGCAATTTACCCATTCAGTGTGGGACTAGGTACAGTGATGGCTTTTCTGGAGAGAGGAAAAATGCAGGATGGAGACATTTGCTATTGCTGAACGTACAGAATGAGGCAATGTAGAGCCAAGAGAGGAAAACTGTTATTACATGCAGTATAGGTAGTAATTGGAACAAAAAACAAATAAATACTGTCAAGAAGGCAAGTATTCCTGCAGAAGCTCACGTCTGCTCTGACACTAATAGTGATGATTTGTGTACACAAAGTTGAGGATAAGTAACTAAACTAGAAGAGAAATCTTGATGAATGGCTTTTGACACTGATTTTTAAATTATTATGGAGAGACTTCCTCTCCAAAATGGCTAATGGAATAGCATCTTAATCAGATAGAGTACCTATGTGTAGTTTTCTCTGCAAGAGGCTGCATCTCAGTTAGATGCTGTTTCTCTTCTCTTCCTTGGGTCATTGCTAAGGACATTAGGACTAACATCCTTATGATATTATATTATTAGTATATATTTTCATTAAAAAGACAGATTAAAGGTAGAACAAGTTTATAGACAAAAGAGATATAACAGCAGTTCTAACAGCTAAAAGAGTACACTCAACATCTCCTACAGTTCAAATGGATCAACACACAGATGTTACTATTTTGCCTTGGGATTTAATTGCATTTCTTCCATTTCAAAGCAGCATTAAAATAACAGTGAAATTTTACTCAAAAGTAAATTCGTGGGAATTATTCAATTCTATGTCTTAGTTTTATTGAAGTGTTGTTAGAAAAAGGAGGTGAAGATATTCTTAAAAAGAAATCCACCTATACCCTACAGGATCTAAACAGAAAGCTTTCACTTTCCAAAAATGCTTTCTTTCTGAATTATTTTTTCCTGTGTCATTTTGTCAGAATTCTCCTTTTCATAGACATTTGCTGTAGACATATAGGTATTTTTCAAAAGAAGAATGTCTGTACTTTATCCATATCAGTTTAGGTGCTTTTTAGTGTTTTAAAGCTGTTTGAGTTCAGTGCTTTACTGGAGGCTGGGGAGGGTTTCTCTGTGCTTTGCTTACCCTGTTGAGTATTTTCTTTTTCTCAGTAAGTAGCACAGCTCAGAGTAAGAGTCAGAATATCAGTCTGTGTGGACAGCTGGCTCGTCTCGTGACTCACCATTTTGTGCAGCTGTTTTTAAAGGATCAGGTTTTCTTGGGAAGTCTTAACTCATTCCAGCGAGGTTTGTATTAGATATTACAGAGATTTTAAACCAAATTCATTGTATTCTGTAGGATTCTGCACTATAATTGTCTTTCACAATCTAATCCCTACTAGCAGCATGATTTGTAGTAGAGTGTATGGAGCACTCTTATCTTTTCCTCTTTGAAATGAAATCTCTGCTCATGGGTGGGGTGTTGATAACGATCAGCTAATGGTAAGAGTGTTTGTACTGGAAGGGCTCATGGCAGGAAGGGTTTCGTAAGGAGATAGACTTTGCACCATTTACAGAAAACTATTAGACTGTAATTTTTTAGAAAATCATCCTCTGGATAAAGAATCCCTTCCCACGGTTCTGAGCCATTTTGGGCCTCCCTTATCACAGAATCTCTATTAAAATATTGCACAATTTAAGGTTTGTTTCTGATGAATCTGGGTTTGATTTATGAGCTGATTTCAATGTTTGCATCAAGCCTTTGACTAGTATGAAGTCAAGCTCTAGGGGAAGAATGTAAATATGTTCTTACTGCAGCCTAATCCTGCATGGAGAAGGAAGAGATACATTCTTTAACAGGTGCTGTGTCTTGTATCTGGGTTGAGCAAATAACTTAAGCCTAGAGATAGGACCATTCTTGTATAAAGAAAGCAAATAAAACCCGGCACAAAACTAGAATAATTTTTATTTTTATTTTTTAAGTGGATGGTTAGTGCTTCATCAGACTTTTTCATTTGCAATACCTATTTAAAATGTGCATTTATATTATATTTAATTTATCTCCTGCTTGCATGCATTTAATAATCTAGTACTTAGTACCAGTGTGTGGTGGGCAGACCCTGGCTGTATTCCAGGTGCCCACCAAAGCTGGTCTGTTCCTCCTGCCCTCGCTCAGCTAGGCAGGGGGAAAAAATATAATGAAAGATTCATAGGTTGGGATGAGGACAGGGAGAGATCACTCACCCACTACCATCACAGGCAAAAGAGTAGACTTGGGGAAAAATGCATTTAATTTATTACCAATCCCATCAGAGCAGGAGAATGAGGAAAAAAACCCCACAACCAAATCCTAAAACACTTTTCCCTTCACTCTTCCCTTCTTGCCAGGCTTAACTTTATTGCCAGTTTTCTCTGCTCCTCCCTATCAGCACAGGGGGACAGGGAATGGGAGCTGCAATCAGTTCAACAGGAGCTGTCTCTGCTGCTCCTTCTGCCTCAGGGGGAGGACTCCTCACACCTCTCCCCTGCTCCAGCCTGAGGGCCCTCCCATGGGAGAGAGTCCTCCATGAAGTTCTCCCACAGGAGTCCTTCCCACAGGCTGCAGGACTTCAGGTGCTGCTCCAGCATGGATCTCTTCCCCACGGTGCAGTCCTGCAGGAACACACTGCTCCAGCATGGGTCCCCAGGGCATCATAAGTCCTTCCAGCAAACCTACTTCAGTGTGGGCTCCTCTCTCCATGGAGCCACAGGTTCTGCCAGGAACCTGCTCCAGGGCAGGCTGCTCATGGGATCCATTTCCTTTGGGCATCCAGCTCCTCTGACATGGGATCCTTCATGGTCTGTGGGTGGATCTCTGCTCCCACCTTGACTCCCACGGGCTGCAGGGGGACAGCCTGCCTCACCATGATCTGCACCATGGGCTGCAGGGCAGTCCCTGCTCTGCTGCCTGCAGCACCTCCTCTCTCTTCTTCCCAACTCACCTGGGTGTCTGCAGAGTTGTTTCGTCCACATATTTTCACTCCTCTCTTCTCTGGCTGCTGTTGCTGTTATGCAGCAACAATTTCCCCTCTCAAAAGTGTTATCCCAGAGGTGCTACTGCCATTGCTGATGGGCTCAGTCTTGGCCAGCAGCAGGTCCATCTCAGTTAGACATGGAAGAAGCTTCTCAGAGCAGCCACCCCTGCAGCCCCCATTGAGCTATGCAGACCTGATACACAGTGTGACGTAGTAGTTAGTAGCAGGGGGTAAAAGAAAAGAAGATCAAACAAATCATGATGTTATAAAAGAGATTAATAAGAGTTGCAACTTTGCAACTGGTTGTCAATTAAGGTGGGGTGGAACTGGAAAATGTGTAGAGAAGGATGTGCTTGTAGTTTGCAGGAGTATAGCTGTCTCTGGTTCATTCTTTAATCTGTCCAAAGCATGAGACAGGTTGTGCAAAGAGTTAAACCAAGGGCATAGCACTTTCCAAAATGATGATGCTCTTCTGTCTGAAAGTGATGTACACATTGTAAGGACAGCAAATGCTGCTGAGAGTCACTGTCTTAGAAACAGTAAGGAAAGAAGTTAGTTAAATATTTCAATTGCTGTTTCCTTTGTGCCTGACCTCTAGGAGGTGTAATACACTATTGACAACTATGAGGATTTCGATGGTTTAAATCACCATAAGAATGGCAGCAGTGGTAGATGTAGGGCTTGGAAAAGCTTTTGGAAGAGTTGATTGGAAGTGATGTTCCAGATGTTCCACAACTTAGGCTTTAATTTTTTGCTAATATTAGATTTTTAATTGTCAAGTGACTCACATTGCTCAGTAGGAGAGATAAGACATCAGCCATCAGTCGTATTTGTGTGCTCAAGGTGTTTCATCACTTTCCTCTGTACTGGACAGGTTTGCTGTGTGTCACAGCTACTGCTTGGTGTATTCCTGCAGCTATTAATTACAGCAAATTAGCAAAATTGTTGTTTGAGGACTAGTAAATAGGAATGATTTTATGATTGCTTATACTTACTGACTTTTTTGCTTTCTTGACAGTGTAGTTAGCTGCAAAAAAAAATAGAATTCTACAGATGTTCTAAAGCTCCTTCATCAACTGGAATTTTCTGAAGGTGAGCAATAGTATTATGTGTCTGGGTGTGAGAGTCCAACACTCTTAACAGTTTAATCATTGGAGTTCAGGGTTGTACAGATCTAATGATTGCAAAAGAGTACTGTGTTGTCCTGTACAGATCATGTAAATGCCATGGCAAATGCTGTTGAACTGAGGTTGAAATAAAAGAATTAACAAAGTAAGAACCTCAGTATCTTCTATTTTACATCTCATTGATCTGGAAGATTCTTTGCTCTAGCAAGATGTGTATAGGGACATGGGACTATGAGACTAAGCATGTGGCATCATCATTGCTGTAATTACTGAGCCGTTATGAATATGATATAGACATTCAAGCTTCTTTTCTCAGTTGTGTCACTGAAGTGCTGTGCATTAATACCTCATCTCTCTGTGTTTCTGTGTCTCCATCTTTTATAATATAATTGCTTTCCATAACAAAATATTCTGATATCCCTTAAAAAATGATGTGTGTAAGGTGCAAAGCACTACTGCAGCACTTAGTAAACTGGATCTGCAGCAAACAGTATGAAATACGCCTTGGAGAATCCTAATTAATTTAGAACCACAGTAAACAAATGGCTTGTCACTTTCAGTTTATATAAGTATAAAAAAAAGTGGAGGTTGGGGTTAGAAACACTCGCAAGAACATATGCTTAACAAACCACAGTAAGCAGAACAAACCAGAGAAAGTGGAAGCAGAAGCAGAGATAACCCTGGCACCATCAGCAGATTGTATGGCTACGATCCAGAATGCAAACAGAAGATTGTTCAAACAAGTCATTCATATATTTAATTAACTATGGCACAGTGTTCCAATCATGAGAGGTTATTTTAATATTGTGCAAATGCCATACTAACCACATGCTCACCCCTGCTCTTCTGAGATAAGAGCAAAACTCCCACTGACTAAAACAGGAGCAGGACAAGACATTGAATATTGGAAATTGGGGGTTATAGTGAATGCCATTAAATCTTCAAATCTGTGAAAACAGCAGACTGAAGAGAGCAGAGTATGTGCTATTTAAATAGAAATGTAGCAATTTATTATCTTTTTTATACCTTGAACTCCTAATAAGAATATTTGGGTAACTATTAAAACTTGTTTATTTTCCACCTTTAGGGGCATGTGTCTATTTCTATAGAATAAATTAGGTGTGTATATACCTTTGTGTGCACAAACATACACAAGTGTATGTGCTGAGGGGAAGGTCATCATTGTTTGTTCCTTGTTCTGGCCATCAGGCTGTGGCTGAGCAGGCACAGCTGGGAATGGTCCAGCCCCTGCAGCTGCACACAGGAGCTCTGCTGCCTCTCGTGCCCTTGAGAGGGAACAGGAGGAGACTTGGGTTTGTTTGTTTGTTGGTTTTAATGTGAAGCAGAGGTAGGACTGAGAAGAGGACCACCTCTCCATGGAAGACATGGATCCTGGCAAAGTCAGCCAGAGCTAGGCTGGATTGGGGCAGGGAGAAGCAAAGCTGATCAGAGCAAGCCAGACCTGCCTAGTCCAGGGTGCATTTTTGCAACCCATTAGAGCCACTCTGCATCCCCACTGAAAGGGCACTTGCCCAGTCAAGCCTCTCCTGCCATTTGCCCTGTGCTGCTCGACTTGCTCATGCAACTGCTCAGATGGATCAGAGCAACAGTGAGGCTGAAAGCTAACCCAACCCAAAAAAAATTAGTTTTGAACTCCATAATTTCTCTCACCTGGCTAGTTTCAGAGCCCTTTGGAGTGCTAGTGCAGGATGTGGGGGGGTCACAGGACAGCAGGGCCAATGTTTTGGAGGCTGTGTGGCTTAAATCAGTGACAAGCCCATGCTGCCAGTCCTGCAACGGTGGTAGAGCCAACTCAGAGCAGGCAGGAGTTGCAGAAGAGACAGAGAGGAGAAGGGGATAGTGAGAGGCCAAGGGTTGGGCAAATAGAGTCAAGTGCTGAATCTGGTGATTGTGAAACACTGCCAGTTTTCTCAAACATAGGTGTAATTGCCAAAATGCTGGAAAGAGTTATCTGTACAGCTCCATTGAATCATTAGGCTAAAGGTCAATTCTGTTGCTTAATCCTCTAGGCAAGAAGTCTGAGATAGATTTGAAAGCCTTAGCCCTGCTTAAGTGTTGTATGCCATGTCTCCCTCTGCAAGGAAGGGTTCAATTGCCTAATTTAAGGTACTTAAAATTGTCAACTTTGGTAAAACCTTATTTAACTAAGAAAGGTGCTGTCATAATTCCTTTTATTCTGAAAAAAATTACTGTCAGACTTTTTTCCTTAATCAGAAATAAGTAGATTGTTTGAAGAGTGGTTTAAATTTCTAGTTTTTCCAGGTGAAATTTACACTTCTGACATAGTTTATGTGCAAAACTATGCAAGATGTGTGGATCTGTTGAAATAATTGCATTGATAAGGCAACCTTTCAAGATTTATGTGTACTCCAGGTAGTCACCCACCAGCAGCAAGAATATATGTGGTGGTATATATTTCTCTGTCTATAAATGAGTTATTAATAGTATTTTTTCAAATGTGTCCATGATTAGACAAGACTTATGTGTAAATTTGTAAAAGAAAAACTATGATTTTTATCATTCTAAGACAACTTTTGCAGCCTCTGACTCAGCCAGGGAATGAACCTGAATTTTTCTCTGAGGTTGGATGCAGGCTCCCTTGCTCCTGTTGGTGGAGTCAAAGTATAAGTATTCCACATCAAGTAGCACAGGTCTGTCAGGAAGGAATGAGAGGCAACCTGCCCACCCAAATTACAGAGCTGATTTAGATGCTGGGAGGTGACCTGTGTCCTGAATGGCATCATGCATCACAAAAAGAGTCATAACTGTTCAGCTGTGAAGCACTCCCATGAACCTCTCTTAGATGAAGAGAGAGTTCACTCCTTCTGGAAACATGGTTACTGGGACACTCTTTTGGGATGCAGGACATAGATGTCAAAGCAAGAAAGAGAATTAAACCCAGGACATGTTAGTAAAGATTAGTTTATTGTGGAAAAAAACCCCCATGGATTAATTCCTTCTGCTGTTTTGGAAGGAAACAAATTATTTTATGCTTTAGCAGCAAACTTGGGCAGGAAGTATTTCTGCTTGGATTTCCTTCTATATTTTGGCTTAGCCACCAAACCAGAAAAGCAATTATTTGTACATCATCAGTCATCACCATTACAGGAATAGATATGTCACATTTTATAAGAAACAGATAATATTTTCTGGTTTTTCAAAAAAAAAAAAAAAAAAAGAGAAACAGAAAGAAAGCAGCTGCTTGCAGGTGCTCAGGGGTCAGGAATGCTGCAACAATTACAGGCAGTGAGTAACTCCTGGGCAGAGTGCAGGGGGACTGTCATATACACCAAGTGGGTTATTAGAATGACCTGAGGACTGGGAAGCTTGTGGGACCACAGCAAACTGGATGGACTTGGCTTGCTTAAAGTAGCATAAGGCAGGCAGAAATGGAGAGTGATTTTCTGTCTGGAAATCTATCAAGGGAATAAACACAGCGAATGGGAAAGAACTAAGCAGAAGGATGATGAGTGGCAAATAGCTATCATCAGACTTAAAGAAAAGCAGGGCAGAAATTGGAGGATTTCTGACCATAGGAATGGTGATTTCTGGAACAGGTTTTCAGGTGGAGCACCGGGCAGAAGCAGACTAGTCTGTGACAAACCTTGATAAATTTGCAAATGATTTTATGTAATGGGAATGTCTCTAATAGTCTGGCATTGGTCTTGATGACCAAGATTCCTCTTTTATTCCTTTATTTTTGCATCAGGTCTTTGAATTTATGCAAAATAAATGAAAATGTAATGAGCAGTTTATCAGCTCACCTTGTGGCTTCTTTCTATCTTTGCTGGAGTCATGTATAAAATAGTCAGTGAACCAATGTTAATCAGCAGATTCAGTGGTATCCAAATATTGTTTGTTTTCATTCCAGAGGTTTCATTTTAGCTCCTTTTAATCTTATTGCTGCTTCATTTGAATATGTGTATATCCAGACTTCTACATAACTATATTTTTAAGCACCACAATTCTACACTATTTTCTGTAAATCAATCACTTTGCTGTATTTTCCCAGAGCAAATACTGTCACTTAGACATCTCTGCAGACTTATTTTAGCTGCAGCTATTTAAAACACTGCATTTTTTCCCCTCAAACTTCGGTATCCCCAACCTTATATAGCTCTTCCAAATGATTATGCTAGAAATGAATGCACACTGTAATCTTCCCCAGGCATAACAAATGCTTGATGGGAGTTGGAAGGACTCATCCTACAGAAGGCACTAGTGTAGATTGTAGATTTCTACTAGTGTAGAAAATGTAGATTTTCTGAAAATCAGTGTCTATATATGCATTTAAGGATTAAAATAATAATCCAGATATTCTAAATTAGTCACAGCTTTATTAAGCAGTGATAGGCACAAGAGATTTTCATGGTCATTAGGTGGGTGATTGCTGCATACAGAGATTCTATTACAGCTCCTTCATGAGTGACCGTGAATATTGGAGATAGAGCTAGAGATAGCATGACTGATGGGTTTCTAACCCCAGGCAAAGTTTCAGGGCCAAATCTAGAATGTTTCCCTGGAAATTCTTTTCACTCATTAACCTTGTAAATTAATCAGAGCTTGTGGGATTGGTTTTGTTCTGTTTTAATGGAGATGGGGGGAGGCTGTGTGAAGTCATCAGTTTGTGTGTAAGTATTGGAACTTCATCCTATAACTTCAGATCAATGTTGATTCAGATTGGAATTTTTTTTTTATCTGGTGCTCAGACCACACCAGTAATCACAATTCTGACTACCTCCCCTTGCCATGCTAGCTAACTAGATCTTTAGGAAGCTTTATTTCTATGTTTGAAGCAAGTCATTAACTTCCAATGGGCAGCCATCCTGCTCCCTGTACGGAAGGCAGAGCTGTTGGACAGTATCTTTCTGAAGAGAACAGCAAAGCACAGTGTGTGAGGACACATTGTTTATATGTATTTAAAGGTTATCACATCCTATTCACTATATGAATAGCCCCAACTGACATTTTCTGTCTCTTCTCAAGCGATGCATGTCTTGTTCATTGTGCTATGCCGAGTCAGCTGTCAGGCACTGCATCAGGGGACCAAAAGCTATTTTCTTTCACTGTTTGTTTGCACTTCAACTAAAAAGCTTTGGATCTTATGATTTCTTTGCAATACAAAAAATAATATGCAACTAGGGATGGCAACTTTTAGCAGACCAAGAAATTTCCCAGCACTTTATTTCACATTTCTGCCGTGCCATATAGAATAGTGAATGTGAAAGGAAAGCTGAATTTGGAGAAAGGCAATTAAATGAAAAAGTCTTTTGTTAGCAAACAGGGTTTAAGTTATCTGCCTCTTTAACCTCAATTAAAACTAGAAAGAATTCTAAAAAGAAAGGATGAAAATATGCTTGATTTTATGCTTCAATTCTTGCTATAAAGGACCTGTCCATGTCAGTCTTGCTAGACCAAGTGGCAAGTCCCACTGTGTGCAGATTGCTGACTTGTGATGGCAGCAGTACCCAACAGTCCCAGTGTCACTTAGGAACTGTACAACGAGCAATGCTTCAAGAAATATGGCAATGGGAACAAGAGTTGCACCTTAAAACACATTGTAAGTTTTCCTTTTAGAGAGCAAAATCTTCAGTCTTTCATTTAGAAATGCCAACCAGGAAAAAGTGAAGTGTCCTACTTATCCATTACATATCTGTTCAACAGCTGATGGATGCTAATTTAATCAAAATGCTTAATATTTCTAATGTAGTACAATTACAAGGTATTCCATTAGGTAAAGCTAGTCAACAGATGGTAGAGAGCTTTAGCTAAAAAACATTTAGAACAAATTAACAAGTTTTTCAAACTTACATTGATTTTTATAAACATTCATCTAATACCAGCAAAAAACCTTAATATAGATATTTCCATACTGTTCTTTCCCAGATGCATTTGTTTTGCTCAGAAAGGTGATGTAAGTATTATTTAGTAATAAAAGCAAAGAACACACGTGGTAATAACTCAGCTTTTCCTAGTTTAGGTTAAAACAGGGCAGTGATGATTCTAAAGGCTTTTTGCTTTTCTCAGACCTGGAACTAAGTGAAGTTCTTTTTCCTTTTCTTTCCATGGCCAGGGTTGAGATTTGCATGTGTAGCTTTGAACACACAGAATATTCTGTTTCAGCTAGAGATCCTAATGTAGGGGTTGAATTCTTAATGCCTTTCCTTGTTTCAGGAGCTTTAGTTCCAAATCCTGCAGCATTTGATCTATCCAGCAGTTTGACAGCTTTTAACTGTTTGTCTAATGAGTACATCAAGCCCAGGCACTGTATATCAGATCGAGCAGCTATAAAATAACTGCCTTGTTCAAAAGGTGAATTTTATCTATCCATTTTTATAGCATTTCTGTTCTAACAGAAAGGGAGTGATAAGAATCTCCAGTTTTAATGAATAGGAAGGATATGTAAGGTGACTTGGAAAAAAAGAAGGTACTGCATAGGAACTTTGGCAATAGTCCCCCAAACCTTTTATCATAATAAGACATGTTGCATTCAGTGCCATCAGAAGGGTTATATGCATCTTCAGCTGATTTTTTAAGTTCTGTTTGGGAAAATACACAGTAAGTAAGCACATTAGCTGCTGAGCAAAAATCAAAGCTATTTGCTCCAAATTGGATAAGGCCAAACTAGAGGGTGTCTTATTAATAATGTAAATTATCTTTATATTTAATCTGCCAAGAAGAAAAAAAAATAGCTCAGTAGGTTTAAAATTTTTTTAAAGATGTTTCTTTCAAATGGTTCATTAAATCAATGCTGAGGATTTCTAATCATACTTAAACTAATCACATGAGATAGCAAGGTCACCTCAGTCCTTGCTGGTTTTTCCAGGGTGGACTCTTCCAATGATTGTTTTCCCTGACTGAGGGATGCAAAAACCTCCTAAAACATTTACAACAGCATTATTAGAAGAAGTTACAGAATTGCAGTGTGTTCCTGTTATTAAGTTTAATTATTTGAACACAAAAGACTCCCACGGTGTGATTCAGCTAAAGTTCTGAAAAGGTGTCTGTTCATTTCTATTTCTGAAATGATTTTAGACAAAGCAAGTTCTTTAGTTTGTGATACGGATGCAACACAGCCACACACACACCCTGAGTTATCACCTCAGGAAAATATAAATCTGTAGAGAGACCCATTCCTTGAGCTATAAAACTGAAATGCAGGATAAGGACAGTTGCTCTGGAGTATGAAAGGAAGAGGCAACTGATGGGTCTGATTAAGCAGCTTTTGAATTCTCTTTTTCTAATGGGGGTGAAGAAAGCACATTTTGTGTAGAGTTTTGTTTCAACTCACTCTGCCATGAAGCTGTTTGAATTTAGGTTTATGCCCACATTATTCATATTGCCAAAAACATCAAAACAGGAACAAAGGGAAAGCTAACCTTGAATTTTCAGCATGTATTTCAGTCCTTGTAAACAAGTTACCATGGAGATAGAACCCATGTGAACTGCCTCCTTCCTCATAACTGCTGTAGACTTTGGACCAGCAAGAAAATGTGACATGGCACTGGTGCCATTTGTGACAAAAAAAAAAACTTTTTTCATTGCTCCACTTAAGCATTTTCTTGCAACACTACCAAGTGAAAGCTTAGAAACTGCTTAAAAGCATTGAATTGCTTAAAAAATAGGCAAGATAAGTGAGGGCAAAACTTTACCTGTTTCACTTTTCCAAATTAAATAATATTCTATCAGAAAAGAAGATGCAAGGTCACTCTGCCTGTCTTGCTAGCAAGATGAGTCTGCAAAGACAGATTGCAGTTTTAAATAGTTTTCACTAGGAAATGGTTTCAAAGAAGCTGAAGTTGTGACACAAAAAGAGTTCTTAAAAAGGAACAAAAATATCCTTGTCATTGATTTTGTTGTTGCTGTTCATGTATTTTGAATAGAGCTGCAATTGTCATGTCAGAAATAAAAATCAGCCATCATACTTGCTAGTCTACTTATCTTCCATGGACAGAAAAGAAAAAAATACAAAGAAATTCGTAGCTTTTACTCATCCTTCAGATTTCCAGATTTTGTTCAAGAAAGTCTTTTGTTTGCTAGCTGGGGAGATTTATTGTTAAAACCAGGAGTTCTGATCATCATCATCAATAATCCTCTCTCTACACAGCCACTAATTGCTTAAATCACATCATTCCTTTATATCCTGTTAGATAAAAAAAGGAAAAACATATTCAGCCTCTAGAACAATAGCTGTGACATAAGAAGCTTGTGTGTAAAACCATATTGCAGGTGTCAAAAATGGGATGGGTTATAGCACTGTAGTCAGTGCAAATAAATAGTGATAACATAAAAGCTGTGGTCTAGTCTCTAATTTTCCTTTTGTTACTCCAGTTTGAAGTCATTACTTCTTTTCACAGCATTGAAGGCTAGAAATTAAAACTTCTGTGATATGTTCTGGGATTCTGCTGTTTAGCCTGATAAAATATATGCTGGAGGAGGAGAATTGTCTTGTAATCTGTACTTTCTTCCTCTTTATTTTTCTTTCCTTTTGCAAATGTTATTTTCTAACAAAGCAGTTATCCAGTTCTCTTCCTCCGCTGACTTTTATTCTGCTTTTCCTGATTTAACTCTTTTAATTCTTTCCTTTTCTCTTTAGTTCCTTTTGCTGTCTCTCTTTTATTATTTTTTTTCCATAGGTGTCATCTATTTTAATTAGTTTGCTTCTTACCTCCTGCCATAAGTCCTGATCCTAAAGCCACTGTAATCCATGGCAACATTCCCTGATTACAGTAACAGTTGGCCCTTATTTCTTTTATTGATGGCACTTTCAGAAGTCATCAGTTCTGCTTGAACAGTTTAGGCAGTGGAACCAAATTGTCACTGTAAGATAAACGAGTAGGAAAAGATTCTGTTACACATCCCCAGAGTTTATAGTTTTAGAGAATCAAGTAGACATACAGCAAACCAACAGTCTGGGTCAAAGCAGTTTCTTACAGAATAAAGAGATAATACATTAAAGTCAAATGTCTTCATAAAGCCAATCCAATGAAAACAATGTATATTTCTATTAAACAATAAAATCAGCCATTACATGAAATACTGTTAATAATTCGAGGTATTTTGCTTGTAAGGCTCTGAGAATCTTGCTGCCAAAGAAACTGTCTGGCCATGTTTACTGACAGCTCCCCTGTGTTATAATGCAAGCAATATTTTTCCTACCCAAAACAAAGTGGTTAAAATTATATTCTCCCAAGCTGTATGGAAATACACTAATTTGTAACTTTCTAAAGCTAACACATTTATGCTTCAGAGATACATAATTTAGTAACAAACAGCAGACTGAATTTTGATCAGGTTTAAAAAATGTGTACAATAGCCTTCAGACTTCAAATGAGCTGAAAAAGCTCCCTTGGTATTTTCTACAATGTGAAATTTAAGGGGTAACTTTTTTTTTGAAGATTCCTTTAAAAGGTAATGAACAATTCAGAAAAGCCTGTTTATTATTGCTGCTACCCAGATACCTTGTTAATGAAGCTTCCTCTGTCAGCCCCAGCACTATCTTCCATAATGGTTTCTTGCATAAGTGATGCAAACTCTTCCACTTGCCTTGTTTACATCATGGAGGAGTTGAATAAATTAGAAACATGCCTCAATCAAGTCTTCTATAAAAGTCTATCAGCTTCATGGTTAGGAAATCACTGTAGCATTTTCATGTCTTGGAGGAATGAGGAAGGTAAAATGCAAAAAATTAAGAAGTTTTTCCATTAACGGTTAGAGTCCAAACAAAGCAGGCAATTGCCTAAATGTCAGCCTGATGTCTACATTTGACTCAATATGTTTTAGATATCAAAAGCTTCTGAGTTATGAGGTTCTTTTATGTGGTGTTTATTAGCTGTAATGTAAGAAAAGGGAATAATATGTATTGTGTGCTAAAAAGGTACATAGTGGTAACTGCTCTTCAGACAAGAAGGATTTACATCTGGCCAAACTGTGTGACTGCTTGTGGGTCAAATCTTAATTTCAGAATCATAACTGTTCAAATGACTGTCTTACCATGTCTATGTGATTTCAGTAACTGTCTAAGTATTTCCCTTCTAAATTTATTTTATAAAGAAGTGATTCCTCTACTGTTTCTTTGGGATGTTTTTTAGGTTTTGTTTTTTAAGACTGCTGTTGACTCATCCCTTAGCATTAAGCAGTTACCTTGGTGCCAAAATTAGCTTCCAATCACCCTGATTGTACTTGAGGAGAGGTTTGCATCATAGGTGATTATGTCTCTGCTATCAGGGCAGTTAAATGCAGAGCAGTTAAGTGGCAGAAATTCATTCAGTATTTTTTCCACATAAAGTACAGTATCATTCCAGCTTTAAACTGTTGTCTGTAGCTGTTCTTCTCACAGATAATACCTGTAGGCTATAGGAGGAATCAAGTAACATGCCTATACCTGTACAGGTAATCAGGATTTGGCCTGAAGTTCATATTTAAGACATACCTTTGGTCGTCTGTACCGTATCCCCCAATAACTTTTGGACCTTTTGTTGTTCACATTTCATTCTTCTTTCTAATGTCCCTTAATTAGAACAAGAAGAAAAGAAAAGGCACTATCCTGTAGACTGTTTCCTGCTTCCAAGCAAGAACCCTAAAAGTGGACCTTAATTATCAGTCTAGATCCAGACATGCTGTTGAAGGTAGATGACAATTTTTGAACTACCTGCAGACATTGAGGAAAATATTTTGTGTGCTTTGCTGTTAGAAACAGCACTTTGCATCACTGACATCTATGACTGTTGCCACCTGACAGACCAAGTATTGATAATGAAAGCAGCAACTACGGCTGGTCTGCAAAACAGTTTGGCAGCAGGAAAATGGTGCTTTGTGGACACTTTCTATCAGATATGTGTTCAGTAATGCTTTTCAAAAGAATACAGCAAAACTGAAAACTTCTAGACTATTAGAGACACAATTCAGTGTGCTGGACAGTTCACCTCTTTTAGGCACTGTATTCACAACTACTGGGTTTATTATTTCAGAAAGGGCAGGAACTGATTCTTTAGAGATCTTCTTCTGAGGGTCTGATGCTCTTTCCTTGATTCTGTGAAAGTCTCATTTACTGCCCAAGAGTTTTTAAACAGCTGCTATTATAAATAATAGTGGGATCTCATTAATAGTAAAAATTAGTATGTTTCCTTCATATTTTTATTACTTTTTCCATAAGATTCAAGTTCTTATGCTGCATTATTTGCTTGTTATTTTTCTCATGGAAGTTACAAGTCAAGATCATACAGCACATCTAGGGTTCAGTGTTTGAAATCTGGGTGAGTAATTACAAAGGCAGAGCAATTTTTCATTCTTTCTATTCACATTGCATGAATGAGCCTGTATTTCTTAGTGATTCAAATGTTAATATATTAAATAGCAAACAGAATTCAAAGAAAATAATTTACTCCTATATTTCCACTATTTAAGAATGGCAGTCACCCAAGGCATGATCACATAGCAAATGCAGAGTCATTTCAGGTTGGATTTCTTTTCGCCCAGTTTTCCTAGCAGCATTTACAGTCAAGATAAAAGTGATGTGTTTCTGGTGCATGTCTCTATGTATGTGAGAAGAAGGAATATCAGTGCAGCGAGAAACCTGCTTGAAAAAGAAATCAAATCAGTTTTATTATAAGCAGAGCTCTCTCTAGCATTCTTTGTCCCTCAAGTTTAAATTAGGATGGAGCTCTAGGTATTACTGAGATTCCATGTGGGCTCAGAAATTCCTGCATCAACACAGCTTCAATCCAAATAATATTTCTCCTGTGTGTGTGTGCCCTACCAGGCAGTGCCATGCTGACAGGTGTGCTGCTGTGGTTTAGTGACCTTTGCTGTGGGATATGAGATCTGTTTGAGGCATGCCTGGAGATCTAGGTGCAAAGTCCCTTTGAGTGCTGACTTATTGAAGCTGCAATGTGTGTTTTATGGCAGCTTTTTTTGGGTGAGGAGGAATCCTAGGTGCAACTTCTCCAGTCAGAGTGCTGGGGAGCCTCACTCTGCCAGCCTGGCCTCGCTGCCTAGCTGGGAAGGCTCCTGCAGGAGCCAGGAGCACAGATCTGGCAGATCCCTGTTTTATCTGCCATCCAGATCTTCCATAGCCACAGAAACCCAGAGCCTGAGCACCGAGGCAGCATCTCAGGTGGGCTGCCTGCACTTGTAATCGTGTTGTTTCTAACTCCACATTGTACAAAGAACAAATTTGGAATTTACTGCATGGATGATTCTCTCTTCTATGCATTTCTGACTGTTTAATACTATAATTCAATTTCTGTACAATATAAGGAGAAGAAAACTGTTTCAGATCTGAGAATGGAAATTCCAAATGTTTTCAGCCTTCATCTTTTATCAAGGGATGGATGGGTTGAAAATTCCAGACTTAAGATTCCTTTATAAGTAAAATCAGGATCTCTCTTTGATCATTAATGGAGGTTGAAATGCTACGTTTGCAAAAGCTTTAGAAAAAATTTAAGAATCCAGATCTGGTTTTATTTTTAATGGGATGTTACGGTACCTGCATACAGCAAGAAGGCAAATATAACTCAGAAACTGAATCTGGAATGTTGTCTGTCTTCCAGCAGTAAATACTAAAGTACGGTGTGTTTTACGGTCAGATATATTCACACGTATCTGACCGTAAATCAGTGCCTCAAGCTTCCCTCAAGGAAAGTTGAAAGAGTGCATCTCACAAGAGAGAAAAATGCATTTAAAATTACTGCAGCTATAAAACAAACTGACATAACCCAAAGCAACAAATATGGGGAAGAAAATCTTCTGGGGCCACATCAGTACTCTGAGATGATTTCCACTTTTTGGTTTTATTTCTTATCAGTGATCCAGTGTGGTTTACAAATGGAATAAAATCTATTCATTATTTCCCCTAATATTCCAACATCTGCATCCCTTCTTTGGAGTCCTTCTCTTACAGAAGCAGCAGAAACATAGAGCTCAAAGAAAATGATACTTGATCTCTCTTCTTGAAGATTTTCCCTTTTTGTAGTCAGAATTGTGTCCAATTCAGTTTGTTCTATGTGCACTGTCATTTGCAGGTGTTTCACAAATTTTAGGGGCGTGAAGGAAGAAAGGGAAATCTCTCCCAGCACCATTTTCTCATTTGAGGCTTCATCCTCAAAGGTTTGCACTGCTCAAATTACATTATAATACAGCTTATTTCATTATAACTGCATTTAATTGATGGTACTCACTTAAGATTTTATCACTTCCACTGATTCTCAGTAGCATTAAGAGAGAAGGCTGGGCAATTTGGATGTAATTCAGTTTTTGAATACATGTTTTAGACCCATTTATCATTTATTGCTGTTACCAAGATGGTGGTGGATGTAACTGCAGAAGGCTAAATCATGAATGAAGGAGTGCTTGGAATTTATGCTGAAATTAAAAAATACATATATTCTAAAGTCACTTGATGCTAAGTTATGGCCCTACTTAATACTTTAATGTGATTTTTTAATCATCATTCAATTTTCTGAACCCTAGCAATAAGCTTTCCCTCTTGAAGATATTGCTTTCTAATAGGATCAACACATTCTAGTAGGAGTTAGAAAAGAAGCAGCAGTTTTGTAAAGTTATCCTTGAAGCCAACTATTTAGTAGTACTCACAAAAGAGTTAGATATATGTGGATAATGAGAATTTACAAACAATCCCTCAAGTAATTAAAAGCTTGTCACATTATGACAAAACTGTATACTGTATCTTGCCTTGATATTGTGTCTTAAAACCCATCTCTGAAGCATAGGCATTTCAGACCTTAATGGGCCACTGTCTGTATTTTTACATATTTACACATACAAAAGAGGAGGAATATCTCTGAGTGAGGTAGCAGAATTACAGCATGTAGCTGAATTACAGGAGCTTCTTTGTTGCAGGCATTGGTTTTCTGCTTATTTTGGTTGTGTTGGTTGTTTTTCTGATCAAGACATTCTGATTACTTACAAGTGACAGCAGGCTCCCACTTCCACCTGCAACCTGAAGTTAGAATTTCTGCTTTCTTTTTCTAAATTGAAGAGCTCTTTTCTACCAGGCATCTTCCCATGTGGGTGGGTTTAACTTACGAAAGCATAGCTTGCTTTTATTGTTCATAATTTGAGTAGAGTGAAAGATCAGGTGATGCAACATCAATTCATTCTAATATTTTTAATCTTTCTTCCTCGTTTTAAACATGACAGCTTTTTTGAACCCAGAAGTGAAAAAAAAGGACTAATTCAGGTCTGTGGTCATGTATAATGGCCACTAACAGGAATATAATTATTAATTAGACATTTATCTTCTGTCATACAGACAAGAGGGCACAGACTCAGGCTCTGCCAGGGCAGGTTTAGGTTGGATATTAGGAAGAGATTTTTTACAGAGAGAGTGCTCAGGCATTGGAATGTGCTGCCCAGGGAGGTGGTGGATTCACCATCCCTGGAGATTTTGAAGATGAGACTGAATGTGGCACTTATTGCCATGGTGTAGTAAGGATGGTACAGTTGGACTCGATGATCTTTGAGGTCTCTTCCAACCTGGTTGATTCTATGATTCTATGAAAATATACATTGATGGGTTTAATGCACATCATTGCATTTTCAGAAAACACAGGTAGGAAATAAGCCTTGTCTTTCCTAAATTTCTTCCTTCACATTTTGTGAACCTTCATGACCTCAAAGGCTCTGTGAGTGCTAAGTCAAGTTGTATGCCCAGGAGAAAGCACAGAAGGAAAAATCCCACCCAAACCCAAAGCTTATTTCTCTCTCTGCACCACTGCAATCTGACCTTTATGAAAGTTCAACACAGCAGATGGCCACGGGGTTTATGGCATCCAGATAGCTTCAGAGCTGCTGAGAGAATCTATCCATCATCCTTCATCTCCTGACAATATCAATGGGTGGACTCAGCCTAGGCTTGGTGAAGACATTAGAGTTCAATAATGTGTTTTCATTTCCATGACAGGCTAGTTTATATAAGATTAAGTTCATCTTTATTTGTTAAAATTCTGCCCCAAATGGAGAGGTCTTCATTGATTTTTCTATTCAGCCATTACTGTTGTTGCTAACTTCTTTCCATCTTAATTGTCACTTTAAAAAATTGGTCATGACTTCAGACAGTCCCATGTCTTCCTGAGAGATGTTGCTGCTACATTTAATAGCAGATTGTTAAGAGTGTAATGGCTTTGGATTGTGACTGAGTTATTCAGCAATGAATGGAGATAAAATATGCAGTGAAATAGCAAGAGTTGCCTGCTGCTGTAAAAGCTGGCCTTTGAGTGTTTCTTTCTTTTCCCAAAATTTAATGAATCCATTCAGCACTTAGAGAAGTGAGTGAATGGCACTGACCTGCATCAGGCAGAGCATAAGCACATGACTCATAAATTTGCTTGACCAAAAATCTACTGAAACATGTGAGGTCCTCTCAGAGTTGCATTTTGCTTTCAGGTCATCCAATAAATGCTGTGACACCATATACATTTCTGTGTAGGGTTTTAAAGCTCTGTAGGAATACAAAGCAGTAATGTTCTGTTTATCTTTTTTAACCTGAACTTGCTTTTCCAAACTGGGAGTTCTATGCAGCACATACATTTCTGCTACTTAAGCTTGACCCCATGAGATATTCAGCCATCCCTTTGAATACTCACTTTCCCCCAAAAAAGTGGTTTAAAGGTTGAGTTTACTCTCATGAACATTGACTGCCTTGGAAACTAGAACTCCCTAAAAGCAGGGAAAACATTTTCTTACGTGCACAGTAGCTTTACTCAGTCAGCGTGGTTGGCTCAGAGCAGGGAACTGCCAGACTTAGCAAAGTCCTTGGCAAAAGGAACGAAACTTGGCAAATGAGATAGTAGGGGATGAAAAGGACTTGCTCTGAGCTGGCAGCAAAGATGAGAAGGATCAAAACATTGACTGTGGATTGAAGAGACTTTAAGTTGGGAGTTAAGAGGAAAAGAAGGGTTTGGTTAAGAAAGAGACCTGAAAGAAATGAGGTTTAAATGCACCTTAGGTGTGGCAAAGTTTGAAAGATTTAACCTAAATGATAATGCCCACAAAACCTAGGGACATATTTTAGCAGCTCAGTGTTCAAGGTTTGACAACTTGAAATCATTGTACACAGAAATCACTGACTGTGGCCTTTTGTGCTTAGCCAGGGTTAGAGCCAAACTAGTGATCTGTGAGGCAGGAAAGAAATAATTTTCAAAGTTAGTGCAAAGCTTAAGAAAAGTTAACATCTTCAGGTCAAGGGATATTTAATCTGAGCTGGATTGGTGTAGGAAAATAGTGAAAAATGTTTATCTAATTCTTTAAAAGGTCATAGGATTTTTTGGTGGGAGTTGTCAGTTATTGAAATATATTAGTTCTCATCTGTTTCTCCTTCACTGAGACAGTTCTTTTAGGTCCAAAATAGAATCTATGATCAAATTTGATAAGTTCTTGGTCCAATTCCATTACTGGATTTTTATAATACAGTGATGTGGGTTTATGTAGGTACATGTATGTCACTCTGTTTTGCCATTATTTTTTCAAAAAGAAATTTATCAATCTCTGACAGTATAAACAAATCAGTCTTTTCCTTAGATATTATTTTTTCCTTTGATATGATTTCCTTAGATATGATTTTCCTAGATGACAGATTTACTTTGTCTTTCTCCTCACTACAAGGAGTTAAATACAGCAAAGTTTGTATTAAGCAATAGCAGCATAACTAGATGCAATATTATTTTATCTGCAGTTGTAACGGTGAAGAAAAAGCCCTAATTATGAGAAAGCTAAAACCCTATGAGTCAAGAGCTTCTTGTATAACAGCAGCTATTGCTGCAGCTCGATCTGGACCCTGTGCAGCTTTATCTCTACTAAATAGCTCTAAATATATGTTTCCCATTTTGACCTGTCATTGGAATATTGGCAAGATAACAGGGAACAAAATGTATTTGATGCTTCTTTCACTTGAGGGTCAATCTCAGTGGTTTATTTTGCCAGATAACTCTGAAGAACAGAATAATATATAGGTACTGTAGAAAATGATTTTATGGCCATTTACTGATACTATTGAATTCTTCACCTTCTCTTTCTGTTCATGCACATTTATATAAATATCGATTTATAGACAATTTGAGAAAGGTGGTTAAATGCTGTTTTAACTAATTTAACATCTGGGATTTGAGAGCAAGTTTCTGTAATAAAAAGAATGAAGCAGAGTGACGAAGTGAATAAGGACCCTAGCAAAGAAAATTGATATCATGGATCAGAAACAATAAAAACCAACAACCCAAACCCCCTGAGTTGATAGGTTTGGTATATTATCTGATAAACAACTATTTGAGCACCTACATATATTCTTATGCCTAGCACACCCTCCCAAATCAGACCTTAAATCTGTCTGAATCACTGTGGTTAGCTGAGTTCCAGACTGCTTTGCAGTAAATGAGTACAAAGCCTCTGATCTACTGTATGCTGTGATCAATTTATTACCTCATATAATTAAAAATATTTTAAGTATCCATTAAAGTTTAGATTGATTTAAAACTATCAAGTTAATTTAATATGGTCCCATCAAAAATCCTAAAGAACAGAAACTTTCCTAGCCTAAATTTACTGTATGTTGTGTGAAATAGTGTTACATTGGTAATGAAGTGATTCCTACTGAAGTTTTCCTCCGAAGATTATAATAACTTTAGATGTCCCATCAGAATTTAGTAACTTGAAATGTCTTCCTGCTTCTATGTTTTTTTCTTGCAAAGATGAGTTAATAATGAGTCAGAAGAAATACAGAAATAACAGTGCAGGTGTTCAGCAAGATAAATTTTCCAGCAGGTTTTTAGCAAGGCACTAAAGTGTGTTTCTGTCACAATCTCTTTGGGTGAATTCTGCAGTATGGTGTGAAGTATTTGAAATATATAATCTGTTGGATTTACAGAATAAATACAAGAAGCTATGAATTACATGATCCTATCACCAAAGGTTTTGGAGATGCTTTAAATGACTGGTGATTACAGGACTTTGGATGGTTTTTTTACTAGAAGCTTGCTGGTGTCAAGGCATAATTGTTTGAGAATGTTATTCATCCTAACAGCCTTAGCATCCTGAATTTTGGCTGTTTGGGATGAAACAGAGCAGCAGTTACCGACGAGGACAAAGTGAGGGACCTTTGCCAGACCTGCCAGTTCCCAGCTCTGCCCTAGATTCCCTCAGACACTCCCAGCAGTTTTCCCCTGACATCCTAGCACACTGACAAAGAAACTAATTAATCAATTTGTCCACTAATCTAGTGTTTCATTGATTGCTTCTAAACCCCTGTCTATCAGCACAGCTCCATTTTGGGTTGTGTCTCTTCCCTGTCATCCACTGCAACTGGGGGTCAGCAATACATTGAAACAAAACCCCAGCAGCAATAAATCCAAGTCAAAAGTATTTCAATTCTTTTGATTGATTAATATTGTATGAGAGGTATTTGGATATGTCATCCATGCATGTCACTCTCTTTATGTTGGATTAAGTATTGTCTTCTGTAGGATTTAAACTTTTTCTACACTATCCTCACTCTCTAAATGTTTTTTCTCCAGTGTACTCTTGCCTTCAGAAAGCTGTTGAAAATCCTTCTCTGAATTGCTGCTTAATAGTTGTTCACTCATCCCCACTTTTTGGTCCCTCATGAATAACAAGGTTTCTGGTGTCGCTTTCAAAGGAGTGAGTTTTGTAAGAAGCACTAAAAAATATATTCTTTGTTTAAGTTTAAGCATATGATCTGCTTTAAAATTTGAAGAACAATTTGCCTTTATGTTCCTAATTTCAGGTTGTCATTTCATGCTTCTTGTTCATATCTAATTTATTAGATCACTTTGTGCAGACTTCTTCTTTCTGTCTAAGTCAGTACCTGTAATTAAAGCTGTCTGTAACTATTAATGAGTAATTTATTGCACAAAAATGTTTCTTTGAAAAAAAACAACCCAAAACTTCAAACGTGCATGGTGAAGATTTCTAAGCTTCCAAACTACTTGCAAATGAATCATGTATGGATCCATGCATGGACAGATGTCCAAAGAAACTTGCAGGTTTTGATGTCACATTGGTTAATTTAAACAAACAGTGCTCTATCTGCTGTTGTTGGGGTACTGAGGTGCAGCATTCACAGCTTTCAGTGATACCCAGGTAGGAAAGTCAAATTTCCTTTTGGCAGCAAATATATTTCTATTTTTAAAAAAGAAATAGCTTAAATCTGGAATTTCTGGAATGGCATTTTACCAATTTATTTTCTGTAAAAATTTCATTTCGCTCACATTAATAACGATTTGGCAATTCCAATTGTAACAGATGTATAAGATGATACAAAACAGGACCAAAATGATGATCCAGTTATCAAGTATGTTCTCCCTGGATCTGTTGAAAGCTCAATCCCACCATTTCTATAGTATGATGGTTGGTTTCTTAATTGTATGGAAGAATGAGGAAGATCTTCCAATATACACCAAAAAGTGTGTATATGCAGCATTTTAGAAACTCCACTGCCTTTCCTAGGTGCCTTATATTGGAAGGAAAGTTGTTTCAAGAAAAACAGGGCTACTGGGAAAGGAAAGACCAAAGTTACTGAAAGACTAATTTCAAAAAGCAACAATTTGGAACAAACACATAAGGGGAAGTAACTAACTCAGTAAAATTAGACATTACAAAAGGAGAGAGAATTTATGAGGAACAAAAGATATCAGGGGAGTTTAGTTCTCTGGTTGCACCACAGATAATAGATTTTTAGAAGTGCAATAACTGGCACAATTGAAAATTGATTGTATGTTCTACTGAAGTTGAAATCTCTTGTTCTTTAAAGCTTTGTTTTTATAAGTAAATTTAATTTTTCTCCGTCCTTAAACAATTACAATATATGCAAAACATTACTGCTTCCCTGTAATTTATATACACATTTACCTCTCCTAGAATTTATGATATTACCTTATTAGGTGATACATTTTTGTACTGTTGACTTTCTAACTCAACAAAGTGAGATGAACAAACTTAGAAAATGCACAAAAAAGGTTAGCTAACAAAGAATTCTATTAATTCCCTGAATTATTGTTCTTGAATACCTGTATTCAATATTTGCTTAGTTCTGGCTATAGAATCCATTTGCTCTTGTAGGAGGTGTGGGGGTGTGTTTTATGCAAGATTTATGAGAAAGGTGAACTTGATTTTTGTAAGAGTTGAATAGAATAAATACAGCATCTGCTTCCACAGGACATAAAGCTTGTTGTATATTTATAATTTAGCAATAGGTTTATGGAAAAAGGCCAATATTTTTCCTTCTTTGAATGAATGTTAAGGTGTATTGTTGTTTAGAAAACAGAACCCTCCAGCTCTTGCATGCTATGTTACAATTTGAACTGTAAATACAACCTAGTATCCTATTTATGAATTCCAGTCTCAAAAGCTAATTTAATTGGTGTATTCCAACTACTATTGCTTATTTCACACTTCAATAGGTAAAGATGCATTAATAATCGAAGTTTCAAACTGTAATTAACATTAGCTTTAGGCTCCTGACAATGAAATGATTACATTTTTATGTATGTCTTGATACACAAAGTTAATCTAACCTGTGAATGAATAACGAAAGAAAGGCACATTTACTCTAATGCAAATCACTGCTTGTAATTATGTGTTCCCTGAAACTGCCAGGAAGGAGAAAAGTAAGATACTAGAGGCTGTAAAATCTGTATGGATGTCCCTCATTCATCTACTTCAACTCTGTAGGTGATTACAGTGAACTGTGGATGATGTGTTTCATCTCATTTGTTTCCACACTGTTTCTTCATGTGCTGTTCAGTCACAGAACAGTGCTCCTTTGCTTCATTGACACGGGTTTGGCTAAAAGGTGACTCTGGCTGTCTAACGAGGAAAGTGGGAGTTTTTCCATCATGCCATGCCAGTTTGCTACACAAAGGCTTACCATTACCTCTCCAGCCAAAGTCTTTCAGAATCCATTTTATTACCTCTCCCTTGAAGCTACAGAGTAGTCTTCCAATTACTGTTATGGTTCTGAAAGTAGTTAGTCATCTCACTCTCTTTCAATACAGGCCAGGGAAGGTGCAGCTATAAATCACTGGCAAGCAGGATCTAAGTACAGGACACTGAGGTCATTGGATCAACAGTTCTGTTCTTTGCTGTGGCCTAGTGTGGATTAAACCAAGCTAAACATTAGTAACAGATTTTATTGCCCGTTATGGTCATTACAAGTAACGAGCAAGCTAAAAGCAAAATATTGCCCTGATGCACTTTTCTACACTAAGTGTTTGTAATAAAATTATGCTGGTGATGTTTATGAGCAGAAGTTTTTAGCAAGAGACTTCGAAGAGGGGGAAGTGAAAGAGCAAAGCTGCTGTGAGCCTGCCAAGCCTTGCCAGGCCTGAGGTTGGGGAGCTGAGCTCTGGGTGGGCTCTGGGAGCTCTGGGTGGGCTCTGGGGGCTCTGGGTGGGCTCTGGGGGCTCTGGACATGATCAGCACTGCTAAGGGCAGGTGGGAGAACTCAGCACTGCCACTGTAGCTACCTCTGTTCCTGCTCTGAGGTCACTCTCTTCAGTTTGCATTGAAAGTGGTGCAAAGAGGCTGAATAAAGTTTTCAATGAGAAATGCATTTATTACCAAATTGTAAGCAAATATAACTGAAAAAATGTTCAGATTAATTGTTACTTGTGCAAGAGCTATTGATGTGCTTTTTAATGAAAGCTGGAAACCAGATTTGACTCTTTCAGTAGGAAGTGGTAAAAAAGTAGTTTGAGGAGCTCCATATTCTGTGGAAAGGGCAATATATGTATAGGAGGGCAGTTAATATTTATTCTTTCATGCTTAGTCTTTGTTCTTCTCAGTTCCTGCCTGTTTTCATCTATATTCCCACTGATACCTTTTATTCTCCCTTTAACTTCTCACCCAATCTTTGTACTCCCACAGACTTTCTCCCTTAACAATTTTTCTGTAGGGAGCAGTGGACACAAATGCTTTCATTTAGAAATTCCATCTGGGACCTTCTCAGTTCATGACAGAAAGAAAAGGGAAAAATAAAGGGGAAGTCAGGCAGGATAATAAGCTGGGAAATTAGCATATCTCCTGTGCTTCGAAATTCTCTTCACAAATCAAGTGGTGCCTGCCTGAGACAGTAAAATACAGCTCACAAAAGGCTGAGCAGGTATTCAAAATAAGGTGATACTCATGTTTTGGATTTGGCTCCTGTTAAGTGAAACAGCACCGGATAGACTCGTTTGAGTCACCGGTACATTTGATATATACTTTTAAATCCAAGCTCTCCAAACCAAATAATTAGTAACTGAATCACAGAAGTCCTTAAAGAATGGTTTTTGAATTTCACAGTCATGCAGAGAAGTTTGTTGAAGACAGTGTGACCTAGGTGTGATGGATGAAACAGCATCTTCAGAAGCTTCCAGCAGAGAGGAGCTCACTCTCTGCTGCCCCTGCTGTGCTGGGGAGCAGCTTGGGGACTCCTTCCCTGGGGGCTCTGCCTTGTCCTCATCATGGTCTGTCTCTCAGGAGCTCATCCTCAGTGTTTGGCTCCTTTCATTAAATCTGCATTAGCTATGGATTCAGTACATAAAAGCAGTTAGTGCCTAACACAGAGGTGGCTAAGTTTCCTTGCTGACCTGGACAAATGCCAAAAGCTTCTCACAGTAACAAAATCTTCCTGTACTTACACTGGAAAGTACAGTGGGGCGTGGGGAACAGCTCTGGGAACAGATTGCTGAGGGGATGATACTCTTCCAAGGGTGCTGTGTGTCCTGTCTCTGCATGCAGATGAGTCTGTGAACTTTGTCGAAGAAGTTCCTAGTATCTTGTGTCTTGTTGGCAGCAGCCAGGTCTCCTTATAAACCCACAGCCTCCACCAGCACAGTCCTCTGGCAGACAGAGGATACAGCCCTGGCATGAGAGCTGCTGCTGGATTTCTTGAGAGCCACAGGAAATTCAAGACTAGGCCCTCTGAGCTATTGTATGAACAGATCAATACCCTGACATTTGTTTAACTGGTGAGAATCTAGATAGATGGTATTTGGTAACATGCATCACTTTATCTCTCATTATTTACCTTTTCAGCTAAAACTCCATTTCACCCTGTTTTGCAGGTGTTCAATTACATCTAATTCAAAACTGTGGTACTTTAAATAGAATAAATTAACTGATGTTAGTAGAAAAGAGAACCCTCTCTCTTCCTGTGTTGGCAGGGGTAGTGGAGGACTGATTCTCTGTTGGGTTGTGATAATATAGAAATATGTTCTTCCATTGCAGCCCAAGCACAGCCCAAGTCAGACTGGGGAAATGCACCCACAGCACTGAAATGGATGCTGCTGACAATATGTTATGTCAATCTGTAATTTCATTTTCTTCTTTTTTCCTGTGCTTTGAAGGATAAAAAAATAAATGAATTAATACAAATATTATCATATCATGCTCTACAGATTCTCATTGGATTGCATTCCCACCCAGGACAGAGATGTTCTATGCCCTGTGCTAATTTAAATCCAGTATCAGTTCATCAATTATTTCTTGTTTTAAAAGGACTTTCTTTTCCTCCCAAACCCAGTGGACTAAAGGCTTTTGCTTCTAGTGAAAGGTGAAGAGCAGAATAAAACGTCCAAATAAAAGGTAAAATCCCCTCAAGTTAGCTGTTTCTGATAGACCAGGGTAGCATTGAGTTCCTTATGACACAAGTAGTGAGGAACACTTTACACCTCATTACAGTTATAAGTGTATATATATATATTAAGGTGCAATATGTTTCTCTTGTGGTATTTACCACTTCAAAATTAAGGAGATTTCCTTATCAGTAGTGATTTGGAGAAGCATGTGATAATTTTTACTGTGAGACTAGACACATCTGCCTGTGTTGGGGAGAATTCTTCTGCTTTTGGGGGGGATCAATCACACAGGAAAGTCCCCTCCTTTTCCCAAGGCTATTGTGGTTTGCAATTTACTGATTTCCACCCACTTTGTAGTAAAATGACCTAGCTTGTGATAAAAACCATTTGCTGTATTTCATTAAAAAAGGGTTGAGGCTGGGATGGATGAAAAGTAAATGTTTCTATCCTGATATTTTCACATCTTATCTGTATATAGATATCGAGGAGAAATAAATGCAATTATCACTGTCATTTGGATTTTACTTATTTGCATTTGAATAAACAAGAAAGGGTTTTTACAAACTGAGTCTTGTTCTGTCAGCGTGACCTGAACCACTTTTGACCAAAAATAGATAAATAAAATTAATATGTCTCTCCTTCATCTGTTGACCTGGTCATGGACTTTGAAAATGTAAGACCCATTTGTAGAGGTGGAGGAACCATTTTTGATGGAAATCAAATTAATACTGAAAAATGCAAAACGAGTTTTGAATTATAGTGAAATTTAATGGGAAAGAATACAAGTACATCTCAAAATGATGCTGCCATTTTCAAATGTGCTGATATTCAAAAGGGAAGAAAGATGGCCTGAGTTTCTGATATTTTTTTTCAAAAAGAAATCAAGTAATAATTGGCTGGTTAATTACTCACTGCAGATATAAAATATTTTATTTGCTGACATTTTTGTGTCTCCAGATTTCAGTCCATATCTGAGAAGTGGCAGATATTCCATGCCTCATTTGTACATTGAGCTCTTGTTTCCTAAGCATGAGATTGTCTTAAAATACAAATATGGAAATCAATATACAGATGCTTTTAACAAAGAGAGCATTGTAAAGTATCTGCTGAATTAGCTTCTGTGGAATCGTCTGTCATGTTACTGACAGCCCAGCTTTTAACAATGATGGTATAATCTAAAGTGTTCAGCCTAAATTTGTGTTAGATTTATAATGTTTTAATTGTGATCTACTTTGTTATATTTTGAGTGAGTCAGTCCAGATGGTACAAGGAATATATTAATTAAATTAGGGGAATATTATAAAGATACATGAGCTTTTTCCATCTTCAGAAAGGTTGAACATTCCTTTCTATTCTTGCATTTATGTTTAATCTTTCCAAATATCATGAATAATTGTATTTTATTAACAACAGTAAAGAAAAACACCCTGTTCTTTTGCACAGGGAGGTGCTTCCTTGGAATTAATATTGTTAATTTTGAATCAGATCCTTTGCACTTGCTTTAGTTAATGAAGATATTTGCGAAATGAACTTGAAATGACAGACGAAGTTGCTCTGTATAGACATATGAAATGCTAACAATGGCTTCCTAGTCAAACAATTAAAAATTGTATTGGTGAATATTTGGGTATTTTAAAATTGGTATGAGGTGGAGGCTCATTATAACAAACTGTTGCTTCTGTGGCTGTAAAATCATCACAGCTGTTGGTATTAATTAGCACTATCTGTCCTTTACACTGAGCAGGGACTGTAGCACAGACTTGCTAGGGGATTACATAGCTAAATTTTGGCATGATTGGCTATAAAATCCCAGTAGGAGCTCTGTGGGTGTAAACAATATGCTGAACTTGATCTATAGGAACGGTCACATCAGTGTCACCTGGATGGTTTACATCCATGGAATACTCGAGTTTTGCTATTTTTACATCCTTCTGAAAGCATTGATCTCTGTGAACCTTTGCTTCTGTGGTACCTGTGTCCCTGCAATGATTGCTGTCATTCCAGTACTGCCATCCCAGCTCATTTGGCAGATGATTCTTTCCCAGCTCTACTGTTAATGGGGAGACTTTGTACTGCCCCTTTGAGCCAGTAGCAGGAAGCAAGAAGACAAGCAAGAGGATAAGGTGGAAAAAGTTCCATGGTGAGCATGACAGAGAGGTTTAGTATTGATATTTTCCCTCTTTCTTACAGAAGCTTCTCTTTTTCCCTGTTACGAGCAAGTGATTCTTTTCTGTGCCCTTTCTGCATTGTTAGAGACATCTCTAGGCCTGTGCTGCTGTTTATATATACTAGCATAGAAAAGTGTATATAAATTGCATAATTCTGAACCAAGGTAGCAACTGGAAGGTCAAGCTAGAAATGAAGTTCAGAAAGAGGTAATAGTATATTTAGTGTGGTGTTTGTTTGCATTTGGCTTGTGTTTATTCGACTAACTAAATTAGCCTGTGTTTGGAGCATACACATATTTTATTTTTTCTGAGAGTCTTATAGCTATTTTGAGACTGATAACCCCCACTATAACATTATGTCAACATTTCAGTGCCTAATGACTGAAAACTAATCCTCTGGATTTGACACTTATCTATATTAAATGCCTGCTCCCCCCAAATGCTATATTTTTATACTTGTACCTTGGAGTCTGCATTTCTTGCTTCACCTAATCAAAAGTAACATGTATCCAGTCCAGAATAATACATTTCTGAGATGATAAACATTAAATAAACATCATAAATCTGTCCTCTTAAAAAAATAAGAAAAGAGGCTAGAAAGCAGCACTGAAGATACCCATTTTCATTATGGCTTTTAGACTGTAATAGCCTCAGCCTGTTCTAAAGGCAGAGTATGAATGATGAGCAGTTGAAATCCAATTTGAATTCATAATACCACGTTTTGTTTACACTACCACCTGTCAATAGGAAATAGACTGAGACATATCTCCTGAGATATCCATAGGGAATGCTCATTTATAATTAACCTTTTTTTTTTTTTTTGGCTTAATCTTCATCATTGCGATGGATTGTTTGTGCTGTCTCCCATTTTTTGAACCGTCCTTCACTAAAATGCAGTTGAATTTTCATCTAATAGCCTATATGAAATGTAACAGAAAATATTTCCTGTAATCTTTTCTATAGTTTACTGTCCATCCTTATCTCCCTTTTGTCTGTGCCCACATTAACACCTCACCAACAATGCGAGTGGAACAGCCTTGCCAAAGCCTTGAAGGGTCTAAGTTATATCATACAGGTTTCAGTCAGAATATCTAGTGTAGGTCTGTTTTTGAAAGAGGATGTCACAAACAGATGAAATGATGAAAAAAGTGGGCATTGAGACAGATTTAACCTAGTCATTATTCTCATTAGACTAATTTTGGATTCCTCTCTACATGACAGCACTTGATGATAGCTGACATCTACTTTGAATTCATCATGCTTAACATGTTCAACTAATATTTTCCAACAGCTGAAAGTGCAAATGCATGTCCTCTAAGATGTTCATATAAACACTGTTCATATCTATCTATCCACATATACTGTGGATCATACAGATGGCTGGTGCTTAAAATTTGAGAGATAAAATAAGAGTTCTTCTGAATGTGAACATTTGAGATTGAGGGGAAAAAGAACACAAAAAAATCAAACCATTGAATCATTTTTCCCCCTATTCAACTTTATACTTCTTAATTCCAGAAGCAATAAAGTTTATTTCAGTGTTGGCACATCTAAGAGGATTATAGTAGTTTGACAGAGCTCCCAAGTCTTTCAAAATCTTTCTCGAAAAGACATATTCAACTGATGTTTTGTCACTTAATAACATATGGTGAGAAAATAATGCAGCTTCATCAATAATTTCTTGTGGCTTCTGTGATGTTTTCCCCTTAACAAGAGACTCAGAAAATAATGCTAAACAAAAGTCTCTCTAGAGAAAACCACTTCCATTTTTCCCTATAAATCTTGGAAAAGAAATTAAGCCCAAACAATATGCAAAGTATCTTGGCATTGGTCGCAGTTTGCAGGCTCTGTCTCAGCCCTTCAGTAATCTGAAGCAAACTGCATTTTGCTCCTTTGTGTTTTCATTTGAAATGCAATGTGACTCTGGAAAAAGAACATGATTTCTGTACACCAACTTCTTTTTTTGTTTGGGTTTTTTTTCCCCCCAAATTCATAAATCCTTCCAATCAAGACTCACTGTTAGCTATCCACTGTCCCAACCCAATAGATATTCTTGATCTGAGCTTCAGTATTTCAAAAAAGCTCCATGCACACTTTCTGATTTTGATGATGGTATGATTCTGGCCAGTAGACATGCATTGTGGTTTTGTCAGGGTTTGTTTTGTTCAGTAGTGATTTATTTTTTGTCTGCCTGTGTAACCAAGTGAGTTTGCTGGAGTCTTGTGATCATGAGTTTTCTCATTATGTTTTAATTAACCTTTATGTGTTAAATGTTGACAATATTTACTCTTCACGGTATATAATTCTGAAAGCAAAGAGGAACACGTTTATTTTGGGCATTTATTGTATATGTATTTAGGGTGATCTGATGTACATAGAATTTCAAAAATTCCAAATGAAAGCATACATACTTCAGAAATATTTCCATCTCGGAATCCTGCTGGTTACCAAAGCACTAGGGGAACTGGTTTCTATTCTCACACATATGTTTTGCACTCAGCAAAGCAGAGGGACATAAAATTGTACTAGAACAGCACAGAAACGAAGCCAAAACCAAACTGTTCCTCTCTTCCCTGTTTCATTCTAAACTCTGGAATTTTTGGCATTTGCATTATTTAAAAGGGCCTTGAAAACTGCAAAGCTGTTAACGCTGCAGTCTACAGATTGCAAAGCATCTAGTCAAAGGCAGTACATCCCTACATTTTTCAGTGTGGGAAATTATCTTCCTAGGAGGAAATGACAATGAAGTCATCTTTTAGGGCTTAAAAGATATAAATGTGAAAATTAGAGATTGTCTTTCTAAAATATAGTAGCTCATCTACTCATAGTTGATCTTACATTGAACAATGGTCACTTATCAGATACTTGTCCAAATTCAACTATTCTTCATTTTTAAAGTCAATTTCACTCAAGTATTCTTCTTCCTTCCTGGGACTGACAGTGCTCTTGGAAGAACTAACCCACACCAACTTTGCTACCTATTCTAGCATGTGGCTTTCATCTTTGGAATTGATGACTGAAGCCATTATCCTCAGATAAATCCAGATTGATCTGTGGAAGTAGCTGAGCACATATTCTGTGTCCTACTGTTCTGCCTTTTCAAAGTTCAAAAAATGCTCATACCACTTATTTTGAAACAACCAACAAAAATAACAGGAAATATACTTATTACGTGTGCTTGCTTTAAATCCCAGCAGCCTGAAAAACTGCTCGTGGTTTTAAACTTCATTGGAAAATGCAGAAACAAGAAAATTCAAAAGGTAAATAATATTTTGTGCAAAAAGAAAAATTTGCTGGTTTACAGCTTCTTTGCCAAAAATATAGCTTAAACTTCTCTGCCTGGCTATGAAATGATTGGACATGGGAGTGCCAGGTTTTACTAGCACCTATTAGAATTTTCCTGTGGCATCTGAGTAGTTATGTATGCAGATGGATAGTTACACTTCTGCTCCCATTGTCTCTTGGTAATCTGATAAACCTGAAAAACAGTAAATTGCAGTTCATTTTCAGTCCATGGTGAGGTTTCTACACCTCTTAAAGCAGAACCTCCTCCTTGGCTTATTATGTCTATGCACCATTTCATGACTAATGTACATGTATGGGTTTTTTGCTGGATGGAGAAAGCACAAACAATTTTACTAGATGATCACTAAGTGTATTTTCCTCCTGATGTTTGTTATTATGAAAGAGATAAAAGATGCCCATCCTATATATGCTGAGATCAGCAAATCTGCTGTGACCAAGAAGTTGATTTTCCTCGGGAACTGCTTTTACCCTGAAATATCACATTTATTATGATTAAATAAGAGGTGAATTTCTCTCCTTGATATCAGCACTATCAAGGATATAGCTTACAGTAGTGAGGACAGAGATCTCTGGGAGTATGTAATGGACCTAATGCATCAAATGTAATGGTGTGAGTGATCTCATACAATTATTTCCAAGGGGTGTTGAGTCCACATGCTATCAGCATTAGTGTGCAGATGCCACAAGAAACCTGAGACTATAATTTCCACATCCAATTCACATAATGGATATGGAAATAGAAGTAATTTCAGATAGTAGATAGATATCCCAAGCCAATAAAAAACATATATAGCTCAATTTCCTCTTCAGCACTATAACAGAAGGTAAACAGCCGTTCAGATCCTGCATAATGCTCACATTGCTCTGGACATGTGCAGTGTTACACCTTTGAACAAATTAGGGATTGTGCAGTGTGAAAGGGATCTTCCTAAACCAAAAGAACCCCAAACAAACCACCTAGCTTTCTATGTCCTGTTAAGTTCTTAAAAATCACTTTTATTTTGGGCTTACACACCCAGTGATATCCTAACACAGTTTCAACAGAAGCCAAAAAAAAAAAAACCCAAACAAGAAGTATCTTGTTTATTGAAGCAAAATGTTTCCATTTATATTTTTACTTGATCAAAGAATGTAGAGTCTTATTTCATAAGGATATAAAATAGTGTCTGTGCTGTACTTGTTACTGTTGAGTGCAATTCTGCATCCCTTCAGCATAAGGGTTGGGGCTTTTTTGATGTGTGTGTAGAGGAATGTTCCCAACTGGGTGTTTTCTTTATGCTGGAAGTTGGGGATAATGATGAAGTTCCATATCTATGGACAAATATTTAATGAGTTATTAAAATGTGCAAGAGAGATTTAGCTTCGATATACTCTGTGAGGTTAAAAGGGTTGAAGTTTCTTGCCTACATTTATCTTTCTGCTGCTGTTTGTCTCTTTTGGCCAAACATTATAGATTGCAAATTGCTCAGGACAGGCATGGCACAAGGAGGCACAGTTTTTGGTCTGACAGTATGTCCACAATAAATATAGTTAATGAGAGCAGCAGAAATGTTCAAAGGCTTCAATATTTGTTTCAAATGAATGTATATAGTGAACATGGGTCATGTTCTTAGCCAAACTCTATTTTCAAGTATTAAATAAATGTTTACAGAATTAAGTAGTATTATTTTATAACCAGCTACTGAGTTCTTAGAGAGACTTGAATAGTAACTGAAAATGTGAGGACAGTTTCCTTTGGAAAATATAATAATTTGTAATTATAATGATAGTGTTTCTTACTTTTATTACAATCAATATTGCATTTGTAAAATTATAATAATTTCAGTGGTGCAATTCCTCTGCATTCACATGAATTTGGTAAGGTGCTTGTTACTGATTTATGCTACTGATAACTTGAACATACATTTGACACAAAAACCCTTTGATTAGAAAACATATTTTCATGTTTTTGAGAAAATCATGACACTTGACTTTGGTCACTGGCACTTTCCAAGTCTGTGTAGAAATGCAGAGTAGGATGTGTGTGATACAACTCTAAGTGACTGAGGAGCACAGAGTGAAGTTTGCAAGTGCATCTGAAGTTGTGTAACTTGTTGCTTTCTTGTTGACTGACTGGCAGTTGGATTTTCATAGAGATGAAGAAAGGACTTTTTTATAAGTGTTTGTTTCTTTGGAAAACAGTGATCAACAGTGAAGCTTCTAACACAAATCTGTGAATTTTGATAAAATTTTAAGTTCAGGGTGTGATATTTATTTAAAATCAAGAGTCAAAAAAGGAATAGAGAAAGTAGAGCCAAGATCCAGGAGGAGCTATGTCAATGACCATCCTCTTCCTCAGTAGTCATCATCTTTTAGGTCTCTTTCTTCATCAGAAATATTTGGTTACTTCTCTAAATTGGAACTGATTCTAAAAAAGCAAAATGCCCACCCTCCTGCTGTTAAATTTCCTAACGTTCATACTATATGGGCCATACTCACCCTCTTCTGGCTTTGATTTTTGTTGTTTGTTGTTTTGGGGTTTTGGGTCCTTTTCTTGCAAATGTAGTGTTACTAGACAACACTTCTTAACCCTTGAGAAATTTGGTGTTAGGAAAACAGAAGATTGTCAATTTTTAACACAGGAGAAATCTCAGAACAGATTACCAGCAAGTTCTTCCAGATAGTCTGTGTAAAAAGATATTCTGATGACATTTCAGAAGTTTGGTTTCTGGAAATGATTAAGCCTTAAATCTTGAAGTTCAAATTTGTTAGGATGAAAGTTTAATATTTTTTTCCCATGTTCCTTGAGCTTGTGAACTAGAATCAAAGTTCTGTGTTCTGTATGTTTACAGTTTGCACTGGGGATGAGCAAGTTAAAAAGACATGTTTTATCAACTTGTTCTGATGCTGTGAAATTTTGTTCTACTTTTTGTAATTTGCACAGTTTTGAAGAGTTATTGAACATAAATCCCCTAATATTTTAAAATATAGTTTGGAAATTCACACATACAGATTTATTTATGTTAACTCTTTGAAATTTAGAACCTTGCTTAAAATATTAAGTCAAGAAACAAACCAGCTTTTCCCTCATCTATCTCTGTGGACCAATGCAATAGGGAATTATGCATTTCCATCTGATTTTCATAGCTATATATTTTGGATCAAGGAAAAGCATACACTGTGTGACAGCTTCATTATAAACAGTGTGAATGAATAATAAGAGTTTGTTCTGTATCACGCAAAGCTAGACTCTACTTGATCACACTAATATAAATCACTGCTTAAAACAACTCTATTCTAGTTCAAAACAGGTGCAGCTGATTGAATGCTGACTGGTTTAGGTCCACTGACTGCACAAAGCTAGACAAAAATATTTTCAGCCAGTTCATACAGAGTAATGTTCATCCTTTTTGTATGCAGTGTGTGAAATATGTACTGGTAACACTACCAGTTATTTTACTGAAGTCAACTTCCATTTTCCATTGCTTGAAAAGAAATTATGCTGAAGAAAGGAGTCAAAATTCTTTCCCTCTCCTGTCTTTAGCTTGCTACTGAGAGACTGAACAGAGTATTTTTGCCATTGTGAAATAAAGTCTTCCTTACTGCAGAAATGCAGTACTTGATCTTATGGGCATTTAGTATTTTATGACTTCATCTCAGCTTCTTCATTACTTATAAATCACTGACACGTCATACTTAAGCAATTAAAACAAGTAACAATTAGCTTATTACCCCCATGATCCACTGCAAAATAATTGCACTAGAGAATTCATTTAACATAATAAAATGAAGACCAGTAGAAATCATTTTGTGCAGAGCCAGCACTAGTTTGACAATAAGCTTTATGGTGGTTGAGTACCTTATGCTCTACTAAAAGCAAATAGATTTTCCATTACTGCAAGCCACTCACATCAAGCCAGCGGGGCAAATTGTGATTCTAAGTAAAGAGTAAATAATCACACTGGCAGGATGTCTCCCTTCAAGTTAAAAAAAAAGTAAAACTAGTTCTGTTTTTTCCTTTCTTTAACATCTATGGAGGCAGAGAATTGTTTCATGTACTAGAGGTACATCTAGGTGTACTAAGAAGATACACCTATGTTAACTAAAAGACTTTTAAAAAGTAGATCAGCAATATCAACATTCATACAATTGGTTATGGGTTAGTCATGTACGCAGTAATAAGGGGAAGGCAGCAATATATTCTGACATGTAGATGAAATCTTGCCAGATTTCACCTGAATTAAGATCTGAATCAAAGCCTAGTGAGGTGAGTAATATGTTTCTCAGTGGCTGTGGTGGACAGTATCTTCTTCCCTCTTGAATCCAATGCTTGCTCAATGTCGTTCATGGGAAATGGTTAGTCACCTGTATGAAGAGACAGTGTTAAGAGCCTGTAGTGGCTGTCAGTTCTGCTGACCTCCTAAGTGCTTTTACCCTGTGAGATTTAATGCCTTTTATTTCTTTAGACATTACTAAAATAGCATTTCCTATGTCTTTTCAGATATTTCACTGAAATAAGTTTATAATTTCCATTTCTTCTTCCCCCATTATTTTATTTACCACTTTTCCATACCAATAACAGTGTATTTTATTCCAGAGCTGACACTTGCAAATTGCATTCTAGGCATGGTGTTTTCAGTTTTAAATCTACCATTTTACTTACTCACTTCCATGAGAGTGATACAATTGGAAGCAGAATCCTAGTCAAGAGTTCTCCTTGCAGTTCCTTCCCAAAAATGTCTGCATCTTGGAACTGCTTGCCATGTTAAATGATTTATTTAACATTAAGGCTGTTTGATATGGAATTTATGTTCCTATTACAAGGCATATGGGAACTGTTTCTGCCAACTCTTTCAGGGAAGTAAGACATCAGATGCCCTTTGCTTCTATTCTGATGTACTGACTTGTTTGGGACAGAAACTGCTGCTATTTTACTTCCAACAAAAGTGCACAGAATAATGCACTGCAAAAAGGCAAGTGTGTGGCTGAGCTAATATGGAGATGGAAATATCCTACTCCAAGAGGAATTCCAGCAGAGTTCACTGCTTTCGCTAGTGCCTTGCACAGAGTCAGACACTGAATTGTGATTCTATTTCAAGAGAAGCACAATAAGAGGAGACAGGAGATTTCCAAGTGCATGGCACCAGGTCTGGTTAGAATTCTCTTCCATGTATCCCTCCCTTCCTTAAACACACAGTTCCCCAAATGTTTGAGTGTTAGCTGTCTGAAACATTTGTTTCAAATCTCTTAATATCTTCCCATTTCTGTTGTTCTATTCCCCCCACTAGGCAACTAAAATGAGTTTGAGAGAAAATTTAAATCAGTGCTCTACCCTACACTGTCCTACTGTTATGAAGTGACATTACAGGTGCAGAAATGACAATAAATAAGAATTCTAAAAGCATGACTGGAATTAGCTGAGGATTTATTGTAAAGCCTGTATTAAAGCATGTTGTGTGAAGTGTGTTTTGAATGGTTGCATTCTGAATGTTTTTATCTTGAAGAAAAACACATCAAACTATTATTCAATAAGCGAGACATTTAAATTAATTTAGTAATTATTACTGACATCAAGACAAACGAATATAAATGCAGAATTTGAATATTTTATTTGTTAAAATATTTGGTTCAGCTTATTAGAATACACAAAGTAAGGTACTCAACAACACTAGGAAGTCAAAGCCATATTAAAAAGAAGTAATGCCCTTTCCTCTGCCCTTTATTGTCCTGCCTATTTGGAAGAAAGAACATTTAACCTCTGTGTTAGCAGTGATGATAATGGTAGGTAGTACAGCAGAATCATTCAGAGGAAGCCTACAAAAAGCTATTTAAAAATATGACAAGTAAATAATACATAATTAGTCAAGTTTTCTGCATTCACTGACAAAAAAATAATGAACCTTTTTTCTCAGTCTGAAGAAAGAGTTGAACAATTATTCCAGTCCTTTCTACAATGTATTAGCTTCAGAATAACTTCTGTAAATACTATATGGAAAAGTTACATATTTATGCCTTCCCTATTTTGCAGACCTGCTGCCTTTGTTTCTGGTATTCTTCAAAGAAATTCTTTGTGAGGACAAATTACAATACGTTATGGAAATAGTTTCTGTTTTATGATAGTCTAGCAGTAACATTGTCTCTCTAGTGACATAGGTCTCCTTGGGATGAGCCCTGATCTCATTTTTTCCCATCTCCTGAGCTGGTGTTTGCATATTAGCAGTGAGCTGCAGGTGGTTTCCTTCACCCCTTTATCAGTTGGGTCTCAGAGCACTACTCATCAGGAGGCTCTCAACAGAGCTGTATCCTATACCTTGGATTATCTAATCTATTTTGATTGCAGATGAAACACTGGTGTTCTTGTCCCCCTGGGTGATGACAGTAATGGGAATTGGTTACCAAACAGTCTTTTTGAAACAGAAGTGTTTGGATTTTTGTTTGTTGTTTGTGTTTTGTTAATGGAAAATATCACAGAAACCATGAGAATACATTTCCTAGCTTTCTTCTATAACTTATTCTTCCCTGCCCATGGGAAGACTCAATTATGAACAATCACAGCCAGACCATCTTTCTTTGTCAGTGTTTGCATAATTTCAGAAAATAATTCCATTTTTGGTCTAGTAAAAAATAACTCGAATTCCTTAATTTTCTCCTCATATTTCCCCTTCCACACATGAGGACCTTTATTTTTAATGGCCTAGGGAAAATTCAGCTCCTGGAATTATCAGGGGAAAAGAGATGCATTTGTTTAATTTCTGTTTGCTAAAATTTGGTTTGTTTTATTATACTTTCATTTTGGCACTTCTCTTCATTCTGTGGAGGAGAAACTCAATCTGCTGGTAGATATTGTTTGTGTTTATATGTCATATAAACAGCTGAATATATCCTCATTACATAGATCATTTTGTTTACTATTTTATAAATCTCCAGCTCCTCAACTGACAAGTTATGGGGCCTTCAAAAGTCACACAACAGAGAGTATTCTTTTGTCTTTTGCTTCCATGCATCCTCATAGTTTTCTTCTGCATACACAGAAAATGAAATGTGACATTAGAAGAGGCTCTACAGAGCTAGACTGATGCCCATATAGCCAAGTATCTCTCCAGACTTCATTCTGGCTTCGGTGGTGACTACCAGCTGCAGTTAGGGAGGAGCATAAGCCCAGGGCAAGTTTGTACCTGAACACATTATCTCCAGAAGTATTTCAGACTCCTGCCCTTCCATTGAAGATGCTTTGTTTTACCCCAAAGAAAAGCCAAGCAACTTCCTTAAAGAATTAACTAGTAGCTATCTGAGTTACAGAAAACATCTGAAATTATTTCTGGAGATTACATTGTACTTTGAGCTGTGACATTTCTGCCTTCAATCACACATGAAGCTTAAATGAACAATTACACCTTTCCTTTAAAATATATCTAGGTTTGGAGGTAATAGGTGTGTATGACTGTTCGTGTGAGTTCTGTTCACAACATTTCCACCCAGCAAGCTTTCTGAAACACTGCTGTTGATTCTTCATTGATTTGGAGTATATTGGAGGTTTTGTCCTCATTGGTTCATTACAGCAATAGACATTCCAGGAATGTATTTATCATTGGTTTGTTTTATAGTTTTCTGAATAACATGGATGAGTGAGCAGCATATATCAGGTGCTTGAATGAAGCTTTTTTTCTGCATGTATATATAACTGCATTAATCAAACCCACTAATCTGCACTGAACTTTCTCATCTCCCTAGTATGCTATAGATTTTAGTAAATAAAATTCCTGTTTTTGCATTTGTCTTGCAAAAATGATGATTGAATGCATTCTGACAAAACCAGTTCTAAATACCAGCCTGTCTTCCTGAAGTAATAGATAATATTTGAATAAAGACACTGATTTCCAAGCAGAAGGTGCTCATTATAAACATTTTACATGTCCATAATAATTTATTATTTGATAGCAAAATACCTAAGTGGTCATATTTGTTACAGACAGTATAATCAGTTAGTTATTCTACAAAATGTATATATAGAGAAGCAGACCAATCATGTCATTTCTTCTTGTAATGTGTTTTTAATAATAAAACTTCCTCAATCAGTTCTAAACCAGCTCCCAAGCCAGATGGGAAGTATAATTACCTGAGAGTGCACTTCATCCCGTTGTCCAGGTTGCAAATAAGGACATTAAACTGTATTGGCACTAATGTCTCTGAGTGACACCAGCCACCAGTTGCTTTTTCTACCACTGGCAAAAGCTGACCCTGCCAGTCTGATGGTCCAGCCAGAATTCCATCCACTCTGTCATCTGTTTATCCAACCCATTTTTCACCAACGTGGCTGCAAGAAGTGGCTGGGGCACCTTGACTCCAGCAGAGCTGTTGACTAACTTCACAGCACTCACTCAACCACAGTGTCCACCAGGCTGGCTGAGTCTGGCACCCCTTGGGTCACCTGTCCTGTTCCTCTCACCCTTCTGTTCCCTGTCACTTTTTAAGTCCTGTCCCTGCTTCCCACAGTGACAGTTTGGTGGCAGTTTGCCTTTCTAAATAGAAATGCAGTAGGAACTTTTGGATGTTTTGAGGCTTCCAAAGTTACCTAAGGAACTGTGGTCAGATCTGCAGAGGTGAAAGTATCAGGCAGGATCATTCTGAGTGAATATTCAGAGCACTGGGTGAAGTATGAATCCCTCCTTTCAGGCTGCTGTGTGGTATAGGCCTATGAAACCTTAAGAATAAACATGTAGAATTTAATAAAACTGTTCAAACAGATATACTGCAATTAACAGTGCTGGGATTTTTCCCCTACAGTTTTCAATTTCCTAAGTAATCTCCTATTTTATTCTGAAGCATCAAATTTGCCTAGAAATGTTATCTTTTCCGAAGAGAGCACAAAGATAACTTCAATTATATCAGCATATATTACCAGTGTTCCTAGGCGAACTAGTTAAGGAAGAATTTGGATGCATTTCCAAAGTGAGAATAGTTTTTCTGTTCTTTTAAAAGATCTGCTACTGCACTGATGTTCTTTCAACCCTCTATTCTCTTTTTACCAAGTTAGAGAGTTAGGAATATTTAAAATATGAGAGCAATATTTAAAACTTTTTAGACCACATGGTATTGTAATTTGAGTTTTAGTCTGGGCTCTCTACTTCATGCTTCAGCAGTGTGTAGTTTAGTAAGACTCTAATAATGCATGACAATGTTATACAAAATTAATGTAATAAAACCTTGGAGCAAATTGTCCTGCCTATGTACAATTAACAAGCAGCAGCCTTCAGAATTTTAATGCTGTTGGAAATGAGGGATTTGAAAATGGGTTGTTAGCTTTACCTAAAGTTCCCTGTGAGCCTCCTGATTTGTAATATGTATGTTTAAAAAAAACCCAAACCCACTAACAACTACACATTTAACCAAACTCTAACAGGAATAAGTGATGTAATAAAGGATAATGAAGGTAATTATTCCATCTCTCATATTTTCTTTCTTAGATGGTTAGTTTGATTTTCATTAGTTTACTGGTTAAGGTTACTGAAATGTTGCCTGTAGATCTTTTAGTAAGGACATGCAGTGTTTAGTCCTGCTGGTATTTGTCAGGGAGAGACATGGACTCAGTTGAGGGTTATTCCTGTTTTCCATCTCATTTTGCTGTACATTGCAGATCCATGGAAGGAGGCACAGGTTCTGTTATAGCTCCTTTACCAATGAAGCTTCTTATGCATTCTGAATCAATCATTATGCAGCAACTCCAAAAAATCCAGTGCACAACAACAAAACAGACTGAATGCTGAAATAAAACCAACCCTGGAACTATACATATAGAATTATAGCTTTGGGAGACTGAGTGAGGATATTCTTTAAATATCAGATTAATAATTCACATGGAATTTTTATTAGTTTTCTTTATTTTGAGTTCTATTGTTTCTAACATCTATATTTCATTATATAGTTCTATTATATATTTTTAATTCTATCATTTTAGTTCTCTCTCTTATTATTTACTCTTTACTTATGTTATTTTTTCCTCCATGAGTTCCTAAAGTCAGAAATTTTCTCCTGCACTAATTGTGCATTTTACTCTTTACTATCACATATTAACATTAATGCTGATTGTGTTCGAACCATGCATAATGTATACATACAGCTGCACATTTTCCTCTGAGGATTTTATTTCCTAATAATATTTAAGAAAATTCTTTGTAAAAAAAAAAGCTGAGAATGGGCAAAATGTCTAATAATTTTAAATTGTCCTGTGCATCTTCTGAGGTCTGTGTCCTGCCTCTCAAAGGAAAGGATGTGTAAGAACCTTTTAAGATTGTTTGTTGTCTTTTGAGGATTTAGAGAGAGCAGAATCAGCTTCCATGCTCTACTATGTGTTCACTTACCTCAGCGTGTTTTGAACATAGGAAATGTCAAAACTGGCAATTCCCACCCATTCTGCCTTCTTTGAACAACCTTGACCTTTGTCATTGTGATTAGGAAGTATCATGAGTACAGCTGATTGCTGTTAATTTTCCTGAGAAATACATTGCACAAGAAAATATGGGAGAAAAAAACCCAAGTGAGGTGGGATGGGATGGGATGGGATGGGATGGGATGGGATGGGCACTGTTCAAAAGGAGGAGGAAACTGATCTTCACTACAGTTTGTTTATATTTCTACTGCAGCAACTTTTGCAGATTCTAATGTGAAAATCTGATGGTATTGTTCATACTGGGAATACTGGTGAATATCAGAGTGTGCTAAATATTCTATAATGTTAAATAATGAATCTCAGACTACTTAGCAACTTACTGTATGGGAGTAAAGGACTGGCTTAGTCATACCCTGTAATGAAATCTCCACAGCAGAACTTCTTCCCAGAGGGAAGCTCAGTAGTGAGCAACTATGGCAAATGTCAACATACACTTTTCAGATAAGGAATATCTTTTTTTTTTTTCTGTTTAGAGTGATGTGTAAGCAAAAATATGAGAATCAAAATTATATTAAATTAATCTACATGAATGCAATTCAGCTGGAAACAGTAAACAGTAAGTTGCCTCCGTGTCTTTCTCTAGATTTTGAAATGCCATGTTCATTGTGTTAGGAAATTAATAAGAAATGCTACCAATGGTACTTTGTACTTTCAGCTGGTATTTCCATTAGGTATGATTTTTGCTTGTACTAAAAAAAAAAAATCAACCTAAGCAAGTCCCCAAAAAACTCCAGTAAATTACTCCCTCAGGGGCAAAGACCAGTTGTGCTTCCTTCCATTTAATGAGGTTTAGATGCCAGGCCTTGGGAAACCCTTGCTCTTCCAGTTCAGTATAATGCTGAACTGCACTTGGAGCTCTGTAAGTAGCTTCATTTGACCAGGGTGGAGTTTGTGCTATTTAACTCAGGGGACAAAGGAAAAGGGATGTGAAGGAACAGAATTTATTTTGCTTTGATTCTTCCCTTCCTCTCCACCCTGTGAATGCTGTGTGATAAATAGATTATTCTGCTCAAGACTCACGTAGAGGTTATTTTCAGGACTGCATAGCATGAAAAGTAGTTTTAGCACTACAGACTTTTGTATTAAGTCAGTGGGTACTGCCTGCATCCAGGCATAGACCAAGAGGTTTATGTATTGATGTAGCTGGAGTAAAACCAAATGTGTGGATACAGCAACAACTAAGTATTATTATAATTTCAGATTACTAAAATCTAACTCCTTTTTTAAATCCTGTTGTAGATGATTTGTTTGAAAGAAATGGTGCACATTTTAAATACTGTAATTTCCTGTGAAACTGTGGTAAACCATGAGGCACTTCAACCAGAAAGCTGGGATGGGCAAAGCTCTGGGGCTACCATGATGATGATGATTTTCATAATTTCCTTCTGCATTAATCAAGTCATTGAAGCCAAAAAAGCTTCTTTTTAAACCTGCAATGTTTTGGGCATAAAAATGTGATTGAGAGATTTTCACCGACTCTAAGTGCAACAACTCTGTGCAGCAACAAGATATTGCAGAATTATATTTTAAAAATTTTAGTCATGTGAAAAAGCACATTACCACAGTTTAATTTGATAATGTGTATGTGGGCTTGCTCTCGCTTTTATAAATACCATACTGTTTTGATAATTTCCCAGACACAACTGTGTAATAATTGCATGTCTGGAATGGTTGAAAGCATGAGGCAAATATAGTCTAAGCAAGTTTTCCTAGAATAATTGTATACTGTCATGTGTGATTGGCTAAGTGTTAAACAAAGTATACAAAACATAAGCAAGCAGGCATCTTTAATTAAATAAAAACACTGCTGTGCTGGTATTCCTCTTTTTCCATGAACTTCAGGAGTGTATTTTTATGATTCAGTCCATTGTGAATGTTTTGGCCTCTGAAGGATTTGCTTTGGAACTAGAAGCTGTGGATATCGTGCTGTGCACATACTTAACCAGACTCCAGAAGAAGCACAGCTCTCCCCTCAACACACCATTCCTGGGCTCTGTGTGACTATAGCTGTGCTGTTCCTGCACCAGAGCTGCTGTGTCCTCTAGTGGTACACTGTGCATCCCAATGGCCCAACACATCTTCCTCTAGAACACGCAGCTGACATACGTGAGGGTGTCTGAAGTTTCAGTTCTCAGCTGGCACAAGAACACTTTGGAATAGAATTGCTTCTTCTATTGGGAAGAATTGTGAAGACAAATTCGTTGAAGGTTTTAGGTGCTCAGAAAATGTAATGGAGGAGGCTGTGTAAATACCCAGGCAAAAAAGTCAGTGAAACCAATCTATTAGGGCATACTTAACTGCAGCTTACAATGGATAATTATCCATTGCTTCACTGCTACTGGGCAATTACACTGCCAGTAAACTAAATTGGTCCATCTGTGGGTTATGTGTCTCTAGGATATTCAGTTAATTACATTACGGTATATTTTTACTTGTGTGAAGAAGAAATATCTCCTGGTTAAAAGACTGAATAATGAATTTGGAGGTGCAGTATAGGTGCAGCTTATTGCATAGTGTCCTCACTCATTCATCACATCATCTTGTGTCCCTCAGCCAAGGATCTGAAGAGTTAAACACCATTCTGTGGACTTCATTACACACTTTGTGATTAACAGAAGGAGAGTTGGCATTGCCTCCTTGTAGATGGCTGCTCTGGATTATTTCCTATGTGTGTGTAACCTAGCTGAGTGATCAGCATGCGATAGAGATCTTCCTGTAGCAGGAAGAAGTGGGTTCTATATCAGCATTCTGAGGCAGAAAACCTGAAATTCTTTTAATTTTTCTTCAAATGTTCAGAAGTGGGAACTTAATGACATAGTTGCATAACCCAAAGCTGAGACTTCTAAAATGTTTATTGTGGCTTAAATGTGCATCAGTGTAGAGGTAATTAAAACAGTCAGAAGAAAATTTCTGACAAGCTGACATTTTCAAACCACATAAAGATTCTCTAGATATTTATAACTTTGTGTCAAGGACAATTTATGCTCCATGTCATAATACAATATTTAATTTGTTTTTGTTGTCATACTGTATTAGCTTTAAAAGACTTTTAATATTTCAGCAGCTGCTGCATTGCCCCAATCAGTACTTGAAAATCATTCAGTAGTGAGTATACACAATATGCCAAACATTCCTTGGATCACTCCCTCCTCACCCCTAGATGAGTGTCTTGTGCAGCACGTCAGTTTCTGGAAGCAACAGAACCCATATGAATGGAACTTGGAGAGACAGAGCAGGGAAACAGCAGCTTTGTTTACTGCTAGTAATCATATCCAGGGATATTTGCCCATGGCCCCACTGACATACAGTGTGGTACGTGTTGTTAGGTGTATCATGCTGTTCTGAATGAGTAAAGGGGCACAGCTCTCAGAAAAAAACCAAACTGTTCCTAAATCACCATGAATCAGGCTTGAATCATGGTCTTGAAGCAGCAGATCAGTGATCATTTGGGTTTTTGTCTACTAGAATTCTGTATACCCACTCTAAGAATGGCACACTGTATTTCATTTGAAATTCTTGCTGTTATCAAGAATTTGGAGAAAATATTATTGCTGTGTCTACCTTACTTTTATTCTGAACTGGTATGAGACTTTCTCCTTGAAACAGATGACTTAAGGTCAGATTTTTTAATTATATCTGACCTGGTCATTACAGATTTCTGAATTATTTAGAGAGTGCCATTAAAATATATCTGATTTCTGTTTTCCTTGTGATGGCTATGAAATATTATAGTTTGTTGAGCAATAGAAGTGTACAGCGTTGCAGGATAAGAATAGGATGGTAAATAAGGTTTGGTTACTATAGTATTGCTAAGCTTCTCTTTTTTTTTTTTTTTTTTTTTGCTAAGGCTTTTTTCAGTCCTCTAATTATCAAAATTCTGCAGCAGTACTGAAAATATGACACCACCACTTGGATTGATAAATAGGAAATGACACAATTCAGGACAGTGCTCTGAACTGGTACCAGAGGTTAAAACTATTAACAGCAAAGTACCTTACTGAAATTGGACTCTACTTGAAGCAAATTGATGTCATTGATTTGTATGACAGGCTGTAGTGCTCAGCCTTTAGTGAATGTATCGGTGTTATGCAGAGGGTACTGTCACCTTCATATTTTTAAAGACTATCCCAGACCCACTGTTAAATTTCAATTAAACAAATTTGGTTGGAAAAAACGTTCTATATGTCTTTTATCTACCCTGAGCTGCTGGCAAAACAAACTGGCTGTTCCATATTTGGCATTTATTAATAATATTTTGAATACCACTGCGCTTTTTAAGCTGAGTGTGGTGGAATTCTCATGTGGGATTATTAAATGAGTCGATTTGCATTCTAATGAGAACAAATGTTTGGGATTGCATTGTTAAAATGCTAAAACGGTGTGTGTATAATTATTTTGCAGCTTAGATTCGCAGAACTCATTTCCCCAAACTCTTTTTTTTAAATAACTAAAGAGACAGAGCATACTGACGGCTGGAGGGGAGGTGATTAGGGTAATTTAAACTGTTCACAAATGACTTTGCTACTGAATGAAAGCATTTCTTTGGCTTTGCTGTGCTCCTTTCATTATCTTTAAGCGGCTGCAGTGTTGAGTCCCATAAGAAGTCTCACCAAGCTCTCTTTCCTTGTACACTTTCTCATTTGTATTGATTAATCATTTTGTAATTCCATTCTAGGTTGCCTTGCTCATCTTTAAGGCATGTGCTGCTTTTTCTTTGCTTGTCTATCCTGTAACGGTTATGTTGTCTCTTCTAATACCTTAGCTTTATCACTGCAAGTCAAGCTTTAAAACATTAATCCCTTCATGCTTTAATTTCATATTCTATTACCAGAATGAATGCAAATACTGTTTCCTTTTTGCTCCTTTTTAATCATCTTCACTACAGCTTTTGCAAATGGTCCAAGAGTAAAGTAAGCTTTTTATTACAGTCAAAGTCAAAGATTTGTTCGGCTATTCTTTTCATATATTTTTCCACTACTATTGCCAAACATGAATTGTTTACTGCAGGTTTCTGAGATGTTCTGCTGCTATTCCACATTCTCCATCTCGTGCACTGCAAAGCAGCATTGTTTAAATACTGCTTTCTTAAGAAAAGCTGTGTGTTGCTCAGGGCAAATTACCATGAGATACTACAGAGAGGTTTTAATAAAGCATTGTCTTCTCCCCTGTTCCCCCCATGTTGCCTTGTCATAAGCAATTGTGGTGGCAGGGTGTGGGTAGAGGCTGCTTTTTAACTCGCTGTGTGAACCACCAGGCACCACTCTGGCATGGTAAACTTATGTAAAATTTATAAAGAGAGACCTCAGCAGCTCCAGAGTTAAGCTCAAGCTGTACTCTTCAAGCAGGTTTTAAATTCCTGAGATCGACACGAACTTTTTCAAAGATC